>NW_020175105.1:0-20448 GCF_003031525.2 Neophocaena asiaeorientalis asiaeorientalis | reverse complement strand
CACAGAGGAGCGCTAATTTTTATCAAGTGACAAAAGTCAAACTAATATTGCGGAAATAAATTTGTGTCCTGCATGGAGCAGAGAACATTTGAACCAGCATGATTATAAGTTGTGTGTGTGTGTGTGTGTGTGTGTGTGTGCGCGCGCGCGCGCACGCGTGTGTGTGTGTGTTGAGAGACAGAGCAAGAGGACAGAAGTCTGACTTTGAATTCCCTGAAGCCTGAGAGGCATGAGCTTAAATAAGGTGGGAAGGTAACTCACAGAATGCTTTTTTTGTTTGTTTCCTTGGGCATAAATTTATTTATTTATTTTTGGCTGCATTGGGTCTTCGTTGCTGTGCACAGGTTTTCTCTAGTTGCGGCGAGCGGGGTCTACTCTTCGTTGCTGTGTGCGGGCTTCTCATTGCGGTGGCTTCTCTTGTTGTGGAGCATGGGCTCTAGGTGCGTGGGCTTCAGTAGTTGTGGCACGTGGGCTCAGTAGTTGTGGTTCACGGGCTCTGGAGCTCAGGCTCAGTTGTTATGGTGCATGAGCTTAGTTGCTCCGTGGCATGTGGGATCCTCCGGGACCAGGGCTCGAACCTGTGGCCCCTGGGTTGGCAGGCGGATTCTTAACCACTACACCACCAGGGAAGTCCGAGTCTTGGCATTCTGATACAGCCTTTTGATGCCTTCTTCCTATTCTGTTGAATATACTTACAATTCCATTTGGAAAAACCATAATGACAAAGGTCCGTAGATACCCTGTGTAAAGCAAGGAATGGCAGAAAACGTTATGGCTTCTGAATAAATGTTAGCATGATGTACAGCCAGCTTCTGGTTAGGATGAGATGGAGAAAAGCCCAGGGTAGCCTTTCTTCCCTGCTGATGACATACAACTAAAAGAGTTGGACAAAATATAAAAAGCTGCTACCTGAGTATGATGAAAAGTAAACAAAAGGAGGCAGATTGTGGAGGGAAGTAAGAGACTGGAAATGTGGCCCATGCGGGGGTGAGTTTACTGTTTTTCTTTTCTCTCAAAGCTTGAGCTGAGGCTTGAGCTGCAGTGACAGAGCCGCAAGGTGGTGACAGCACGGTGGGTGACTAAAATTATGAGAGAAACTCCACCGTTCTAGAAAGAACCAGAACAAAATAGTCCTGTTGGCCAGAGAGTGTAGGAGGAAGGCTTGAGAAGGCCGGACAGGAGAGCAGACGCCCTGACCTCATGTGTGTGACCTGCTGCCGGCTTGCCTCATAGCTTCTCTTTCACAGAGATGGACCCACGGCAGCACAGCAGCGGCTCTGAGATTTTGACGAAGATTTAGCCACAGCTCGGGTCTTAGACTGTCCACTGAGGGGCACATGGGCAGAACATGCCTATTGTAAAGGCTCTGAAAATGGAACTGAGATTGTTACCACCTCCCATAGAAAAGGAGGGGCATTTACGGTCTGAACATTTCCGGTTGATTGTGTGATGAAACAAACAAAAGCACCCAGAGTCTCCCAATATAATATTCAGTATGTCTAGGATACAGTTCAAAATTAGTCGACATACCAAGACCTGGGCAAATGTGACCAATTTGCAAGGGGAAAGAGAACCAGCAGATGCCAACCCACTCCATCAGGACACAGATGTTGGATTATCACACAGAGACTCTGAAGGCAGGTAGTGTAAGTAGGCTTCACATGGTAAAGGTAAGTACAGCTAAAATGAATGAAAAGATATGATCTCTCAGCCAAGACAGAGAAACTATAGAAAATAACCAGATGAAAATTTGAGAAATGAAAATACAACATCTGAAAAAAATTCATTATATGGGCTTAATAATAGGACAATGACAAGAGAAAAGAATTAGTGAAACTGAAGATCAGTAGAAATTATCCAATCTGAAGAAGTGGGAAAAAATGGAAACAATTTTGAAAAAAATGAAACAGCTTCAGAAACCTATGGGACATATATGAAAAGGTCTAACGTTCTCATCCTTGTAGTCTCAGAAGCAAATAAGAGATAAATGCAGAAAAATAATTTATTTGAAGAAATAATAGCTGAAAACATCCCAAATTTTGTTAAAAAAGTAAATTTATAGAGTCAAGAAACTGAGGAAATCAGAAACAAGATAAAGTCAAGGAAAACTATATCCAGACACATCATAAATTTCACAAAACCAAAGATGAGGAAGTCTTGAAAGCAGCTAGAGGAACAAAACACACACATTAATATGGGAGAATAATGATACAAATGACTGCAGATTTCTTATCGAAAACCAAGGAGACCAGAAGAGAAGGGAACTACACTGTAAAGCACTGAAATAAAGGAAATGCCAATGCTGATCCAGTAAAAATATCCTTTAAGAATGAGGATGAGGGACTTCCCTGGTGGCGCAGTGCTTAAGACTCCATGCTCCCGATTCAGGGGGCCCAGGTTCAATCCCTGGTCAGGGAACTAGATCCCACATGCATGCTGCAACTAAGAGCTCACATGCCGCAACTAAGAGCTCACATTCCACAACTAAGGAGCCAGTGTGCTGCAACTAAGGAGCCCACCTGCCACAACCAAGACCCAGTGCAACCAAATTAAAAAAAAAACAAAAAGAGAATGAGGGTGAAATGAAGTCATTCTTAGATGAAGGGAAACCAAGGGACTTCTTTGTCAACAGATCTGCTAAAGGAAGTTCTTCAGGGCTAAGGGAAATGACACCAAAATGAAACTTGGAACTTCAGGAAAGAAGAAAGAACAACAGATAAGGCAAATATCTATAACTATGAGACAATTTTCTTAAGTTCTTTAAAATAGGTATGACTGTTGAAAAGAAAAATTATAACATTAGCTGATGGGGTTTTAATATATGTAGATGGACAATTCTTAAGGAAAGGTCAATGGGTGAAGTTAAAGGGATCTCTTGGTAAAATATTAGCTCTAAATTGACTTTGAAAGGTTAGTTATGTGTATTAAGATTGCCAGAGCAACCACTAAAAAAATAGAGACAAAGTATATACAGACGGAACACACCTCAACATAATAAAGCCATATGTGACAAACTCAGAGCTAACGTCATACTCAACAGTGAAAAGCTGAGCACTTTCCTCTAAGATCAGGATCTAGACAAAGATGCCTACTCTCACCACTTTTGTTCAATGTAGTATTGGTAGTCCCAGCCACAGCAATCAGAGAAGAAAAAGAAGTAAAAGGTATCCAAATGGGAGAAAAAGAAATAAAACTGTCACTATTTGCAGATGACATGATACCATATACAGAGAACCATAAAGACTCTACCAAAAAACTATTACAACAAATAAATGAGTTCAGTAAAGTTGCAGGATACAAAATTAATACATAAAAATCTGCTGCATTTCTATACACTAATAACAAATTATCAGAAACAGAAATAAAGAAAACAACTCCATTTACAATTGCACCAGAAAGAATAAAATGCCTAGGAATAAATTTAACTAAGGAGATGAAAGAACTATACTCTGTCCTAGTCAACACTGTACTAGAATTCCTGACAGTAAATTAACACAAGAATCAGAGAGAGAAGGGGAGGGAAGAGTGGGGGTGAGGAGGGGAAGAGAGGGAAAGAAGAAAGAAGCAAGCAAATTGGAGAGGAAGAAATAAAAAACTGTATTCACAGACAACATGATGATTTATGTAGAGAATCATCAAAAAATCTACTAGAACTAATAAGTGAAGTTAGTAAGTTCAACTGTATATATATAATTTTTAGATGCTAGTAATAAGAAATTGGAAAAATAAAATTTAAAAACAGTCTTATTCACAACAGCAGTGAAAAACATGCTAAAAGCAAAAAAAAACCCCAAAAGACCACTAATGAAAGAAATAACAGAAGACCTAAAAAAGTGGACAGATCTTCCAAGTTTGTGTATTAGAGGCACCAATATTGGTAAGATGGCAATTCTTCCTAACCAGTCTATTGATTCAACACAATCCCAGTCAAAATCTCAGCGTGATTGTTTGTAGAAATCTACAAGCTCTTTCTAAAATAGCCAAAACAGTTTTGAAAAGAAGAACAAATTTGGAGGACTCACACTGATTTGAAAGCTTACTATGAAGTTACAGTAATGAGGGAATGTGATGTCGATTAAATTAATGAAACATAATAAGAAGTCCAGAAATAGTCCCACACTAATTAACTTTTGACAAAGGAGAAAAAGCAAGTTGATGGTGCTGGAAGAGTTGGACATTCGTATGCAAAAATAAACCTTGACTCACAGCTCACACCTTACAAAAGTTAACTCAAAATGCGTTAAATGTAAAAAGTATGATCTAAATATAAAGCTTAAAACTGTAAAACTTCTAGAAGAAAAAATAAGAGAAAGTTTTTATGACTTTGAGTTGGGAAAAGATTTCTTAGACACAATACCCAAAATGTGATCCAGAAAAAGAAAAGAATGGATAATTTGGACTTCATCTAAATTTAAAACTTCTGCTTGGAAAAAGCCATTGAAGAGAATGAAAAGACAATTCACAGGCTGGGAGACAGGATTGCAAACCAAATACTTGACAAAGGATTTATACCCACAATTTATAAACACGCAAATTTCAGTGGTAAGAAAACAGCCAATCCAATAAAAAGTGAGCAAATGATTTGAAAGCCACCTCATCAAAGAAGATATATACATGTCAAAAAAGCACATGAAAAAATGCTCATCATTAGTATCCATTAGTGAAATGTAGACATACCCATTAGAACAGCAAGCAAACAAAACCTGACATGTGAAATGGCGGCAGCAATGGAAAGCAAGCAGAACTCTTACACGGGGCTGGAGAGAACGTAACGGTGGTACAGCCATTTTTGGAAAACCATTTGCCAATTTCTTTTTTTCTTTTTTTTTTAAAAATTGAAATATAGTTGATTTACAATGTTGCATTAGTTTCAGGTGTACAACACAGTCATTCAATCTTTTTATAGCTTATACTCCATTTAAAGTCATTACATATAAAATATTGGTTATATTCCCAGTGCTGTGCATTATATCCTTGTATCTTATTTATTTTATACCTCGTAGTTTGCACTTCTTAATCCCCTTCCCCTATCTTGCCCCTCCCCCCAGCCCTCTCCCCTTTGGTAACCGCTAGTTTGCTCTTTTGTATCAATGAGTCTGTTTCTGTTTTGTTATAGTCACTCACTCGTTTTATTATTTAGATTCCACATATAAGTGAAAACATACAATAATTGTCTTTCTCTGCCTGACTTACTTCACTAGGGTATGACATTTGACAATTTCTTATGAAGTTAAACATAACACGTATGAGACAGCAATTCCACCTCTATGCATCAATATTTACCTAAGAGAAGTTTAAACTTATGTTCACAATAAAACCTGTCTGAGAATGTCTACGGCAACTTTATTCATTGTCACCAAAACTGGAATTGGATGAAGGAATAGCTAGTTGTGATGTATCCATACGGTGGAATGTTACTCAGCAATAAGAAGGAACACATTCATTATACCTGCCAGGAAGCTCAAATGTATCAATTGTGCTAAGTGAAAGTAGCCATATTCAAAAGGCTACTACTGTGATTGACTACAAAGAGACGGCAAGAGAGAAGGTCCAGAATAGGCAAAAGTAGAGAGCAAGTAGGTCAGTGATTGCCTAGGGTTGAGGTGGGGTTCGGGGGAGTGACCGCTGAGTGCAATAGGGTTTCTTTGGGTGCTGATTGAAAGTGTTCTAATGTTGATTGCGGTCATGGTTGTGCGACTCTGTGAATATGCTAAAAACCACTGAATTGTACACTTTAAATGAGTAAATTGGGTAGTATGTGTATCTCAATAAAGCTGAATAGAAACTTAAAAAATGAGAATGAGAAAAGTGAATTTGAATTACTTAAAAACTCTACCTGCCACAATTAGCATTTTCTGAACTAGATTATGGCTGGGGTGGGGTCAGTCCTCACATCAGTATGTGGAAGTTTAATTCCAGTCCAACCAGTCAGTCCAGCAGGAAAATTCATTGACCAAGCAGACCGTATCAGCACTCAAAAACAAGGTACTCACAGGGTTGCCAGGTAAAATAAAGGATGCTCAGTGAAATTTGAGTTTCAGGTAAACAGCAAACAATTTTTTAGTATATGTCCCAGATATTGTATGGGACGTAACTGTACTAAAAGATTATTCGTAGTTTATGTAAAATTAAAATTTAACTGGGAATCTTGTGTTTCTACTTGCTAAGTCCTGCATCCCTGGGTACATTCACTATTTCAAATCCTACCATCTTAGAAAAGGCACTGGTGATCTGATATTCACCACGTATGTGTCTTTTTAATGTTGCATTGTGATATCCAGATGGAATTTAAGGAAGTGATTTGCATTTTCTTTATTTCTTATGTATCAGATACATTTTGCTTCTAAAATGAAGTAACCTGAAGGGATAATATTTGATGAGTATATTTTATATTTCTTTGATTAAAATGAAAGCTCAATAAATCTGCAGAATGGCTGTTATGAATACAACTTGTTAGTGCATTTATGACATTGCTGGTCATTCTGCTTTTGTTTTTGATTGAATTGGGCTTATTTATCACATGACTTGTTGAAGTATGGGGATCCATATGTCTCCTTAGCTAATAAATACAGTACACATAATATTTCCATGTCTAAATCAATTGCTCCAGATTTCAATTTTTTATTGTAATATCAGTTCCAGAAATTTTGTGAAACCACACAGAGTAAGAATGGTTTTCTCAAAGTGACAAAATTTCAGTGGTAGTGAAAGCTGAAAGTCATCCTTTTCTTATCAGTTTCCTGGTATGAATTTTACCTTATTTGTAAGTTGCCCGGTAATAGTTTCCCAACAACATTAAAATCTAAATGGTGTTTTGAATTGTGTGATTTTTTAATTTTAAAAATTATTTTATAATTTCAGGAGCCTCTGTTCTTGAAGCTGGGACCTCAGAAAGTTACAAAAATAATAAAGCAAAACTCTACTGGCATGGGATTGGGTTCTTAAATTATGAAATGCCTCCAGATATCATTCTCCAGGTAAAAGCTAGATTTAAAATAACCTGTTTATATTTTAGGATTCTGTTCCTATCACTTACCAGGAAAAATTTTAATGTCTGAAATGGCAACAACTCTGAACTTGTCAGGGAAACTGAAACTGTACTCTTGCATTTTTACAGTCATCAAAGTACGTGAAATATTTCCTACTTATGGGAAATGAACTACGATTAATTAATTAATTAATAATTATTTATTATTCTAAGATCAGTGAACTACAGTAGGTACTTCTCAAATAAAACATACACATTCCATATCTTTTCTTTAACTTGATTCCGTGGTCTTCCTTTTCCACTGAAAACTTCAGTCACTCAACAAACACTTGTTGAAGATGCATGACCCCTAAGCGCAAGTACTGTGCTATGTGCTGTTCAGGCCAACACATTCTTATAAAGTCCAATTATAATAGGAGAAATTTCCAAGTAAGATTTTCACTGTCATTTCAGTTCAATTCAAAAGGCATTAGACACCAACTGACAGTGCAGTTCTTCTTAACTATAACTACACACCTGGATTTATTTCCAGTTTAGAAATACCTTCAGTGGCAAATATATAGATCTCACTCCAGAGTACAGTCTAGATCTAGAAAATGGTAGACATCATCTTTCTTCCTTACCACCAGTATAGCCAGCTTCGCTATCACCACCATTATCATCACCACTACTACCGTCACCACCTCCATCACCATCATCACCTGCCATCATTGTCACCACAGTGACTGCCACCACCCTCTTCATTACCACCACCGGCACTGTCTTCACCAGTGCCTTCACCACTCATACCAACTAGCTGCCTGTAGCAACTTACAGTCCAGTTAGAGCAATAAAAGAAAACATACTCACACAATAAAAGGCTCTGATTGACATCAGCACAACCAAAACTATGGGTATCATGGAAGCTTTCCTGTTTGATACATCCCACGCAGTGCCTTCATATTATAGGCATAAGCAAGTTCTTCGGTCAATAGTGATTAGCTGGCCAACATTGTAGGAGTGGATTTATATAAGCAGGTAAAAGATTAATGCAGTGTTGTCTTTCCAGCCGGATGTCCACCCTGGGATGTGCTGGGCCTTTCCAGGTTCCCAGGGTCATGCCCTAATCAAGCTTGCCAGGAAGATCATACCAACTGCTGTCACCATGGAACACATCTCAGAGAAGGTGTCTCCCTCAGGAAACATCTCCAGCGCACCCAAGGAATTTTCTGTCTATGTGAGAAGCTGTCTAAATCTTCATTCAGAAGGGGTTATAGTAGATGATTGGTTAGGAATTGGGAGCTGGGATCTCATCTGAACTGTGCAGCTAACCATTTGTATCACTGTAAGAAAATCACTTGCTTCCTGGATCTCTGTTTTGTCATCTACAAAGTAAAAGGGTTGGACCAGATGATTACTATTACTTAATTCTATTGTTTACTTTTATCAAAGTTATACGAGTATAATTTAAAAAGAAACATTTCGATGTTTATAAGGAAACATGATTTCCCCTTGTCCCACTTCTCCCACCCCAATTTTTACTCTCTGGAAGCTTCCACTTGCAACAGTCTTAGCTGCTTATGTCATTACTGACTTCATGTTTGCTTTTACTGTTATTCCTTGATTTTTCAGTTTTGATTATTATCTACTGACTTCCTCTAATGGAAAATGGAGATTAGTTCTCTTCCATGCCTCTCCCATTCTCCCAAAATGTTTATGTCTTAACTTAAAAAAAAACCAAACAGGTTTATTGAGATATAATTCGCACTCTGGTGATTCAGTCATGTAAAGTGTACACTTAGTGGCTTTTGGTATATTCACAGAGTTGTGTAACCATCAACATGATCAATTTTAGAATATTTTTACTATTCTCCAAAGAAAGCCCGCACCCCTTAGCTGTCACTTCCCATCCCCCACCTCACTCCCCCAGCCGCTGACAACCACTAATCTACTTTGTACCTGTAGCTTTCCCTATTTTGGATATTTTGTATAAAATGGAATCATATAATATGTGGTCTTTTGTTTTTTTTAATTAATTAATTTTTGGCTGCTTTGGGTCTCCGTTGCTGTGTGCAGGCTTTCTCTAGTTGCAGTGAGTGGTGGCTTCTCTTTGTTGCAGACCGTGGGCTCTAGGCACACAGACCTCAGTAGTTGTGGCTTGCGGGCTCTAGAGTGCAGCCTCAGTAGTTGTGGCGCACAGGCCCAGTTGCTCCGTGGCATGTGGGATCTTCCCAGACCAGGGCTCGAACCTGTGTCCCCTGCACTGGCAGGCAGATTCCTAACCACTGCGCCACCAGGGAAGTACTGGTCTTTTGTGAATGGCTTCTTTCACTCAGCATGTTTCCAAGGTTCATGTATGTTATAATGTGTCAGTACTTCATATTTTTAATTGCTGGATAATATTTTCTTATATGGATAGACCCCTTTTATTGATCTGTTCATCAGTTGCTGGACATTTGAATGGCTCCCACCCATTTGACTATTATGAATAAATCTGCTGTGAGGAGCTGTGTACAAGGTTTTCTGTGGACCTCAGGCTTCATTTCTCTTGGGTCTGTGCCACAGAGCGGAATTGCTAGATCACATGATGAATCCGTGTTTCATGTGTGAGACACTGCCAGATGGCTTATCTCAGTTTCAATCCATAGCCAACATTTTCACTGTGACTCTGTGAACAATATTGTTTTAGTTGAGTCATACAATGCACTGGAATACTATTTTCTTTACATGAAAATTTTGATGTTCTTGAGGATAATTGCCTCATTTTAATTTAATTTGCTTAGTTATCTATATTTCTATCATGAAAACATTTCCAACCTCTTCTTCAGATGTGTAAATATCCTCCCACTCTGCCCATTCATGTCAGATACTTTATAAATAATTTCTTTTTTATTTTTTAAAGATATCCTCTGGAGCACTGCTCATCTGCTCCAACCTGGTTGCTGGCCAGGCCTAATGCACAATTGTTGTCAGGGGGTTTCATGTCCACATCCTGGGGATTTGACTTATCTAATCTATTTTTTTTAACATCTTTATTGGAGTATAATTGCTTTACAGTGGTGTGTTAGTTTCTGCTTTATAACAAAGCGAATCAGTTATACATATACCTATGTCCCCATATCTCTTCCCTCTTGCGTCTACCCCCCTCCTACCCTCCCTATCCCACCCCTCAAGGTGGTCACAAAGCACCGAGCTGATCTCCCTGTGCTATGAGACTGCTTCCCACTAGCTATCTATTTTACATTTGGTAGTGTGTATGTGTCCATGCCACTCTCTCACTTTGCTCCAACTTACCCTTCCCCCTCCCCATATCCTCAAGTCCATTCTCTAGCATGTCTGTGTCTTTATTCCTGTCTTGCCCCTAGGTTCTTCATGACCATCTTTAAAAAATTGTTTGTAGATTTTTTGATGATGGACATTCTGACTGGTGTGAGGTGATACCTCATTGTAGTTTTGTCTAATCTATTATTTTAAAAATCTTTTCTATCTTATTTTTCTTCTTTGTTTTCTGTTCCACCTTCTGGAATATTTTATCAATTTATATTTTAAACCCTATGCTAAATTTTTCATTTCTGCTGTCATGATTATTCTAAGACTCTTTTTCTATAAATACTCCTTTTTCTAGAGTGTATATGTTTTCCTATATTACTGGATGCAATTACAGTTTTGTTCCATGTTTTTAGCTCCCTCACATCTTTACTCCCAAGTACCCCCTTTCCTATTTGTTAACAGGGGCTCCATGTTTCTTGTTAGTTGCTTTCCACATGTGTCTGGTGGCTGGCTTTTGCTGCACACATGAGAGGCAAGTCAACAGTGAGCTTCACGGCTAGATGGTCTGGTTGGAGACTGCAGAGTGTGGTATCCAGAAGTTTGACCCCAGGAATCCTGCAACCTTGTGCCCAGGGGGTTTCAGCTTGGCCAATGTGCTGGGTGTGGAGGTGCACAGCCCACCATTCATGCAGAGGTTATACCTTCATCTCTTAGTTTTGCAGGGTGCTCCTGAGGTTAACATTCCTAGAGCTGGGAGGAAAAAGATAATCCTTTTCTGGACAAGGGCAGGGGTGATGACCAGGGTATAACTTCTTCTTAAAAAGACAGTTAGCCCACTCTCAGATGTGAGGACCCCTCAACCTCATGCTGGGCCCCATTGCACGGCCCCAGCTCTGGCCCCTTCTGGGCCCTTGCAGTAAACATCAGCACCAGCATGCTGTTGATTCCCCCTACAGCCAGGGTAGCGTGAGTTTTTTCCAGGCCACTATACCAGTCACCATTTGGCCACCTCCAGATGTTTTTCTCTCAGTGTCTGCTCCCATGTTTTCCTCAGAGGTTTATGCCTTACTTCAATCCCTTCGTGTTCCTATCCAAAGGAGGGCTCAGAGTTAAACAAGGGTGCTCAGCCTGCCTTGTGTGTCATTCAAACCATTAAATGCCATGGTCCTGGAGTTATAAAACACAGAGACTACTGTCCTTTGATGCAAGCCGGATGCCATCCACAGTCAGTGTCTGCAGACACCTATAGTTGAGCTATGTTGGATTTGAGCAGATCAAACCCTGTCTCACAAAAGTGTGCACAGTTGCTCATTATAGAGGGATTTTATGGATGAATCCTTCAGGCAAGAATCCTTTAGTAAGAAAAATTACTTCTCATTGTTTTTTTCTAATATTAGTGAATTTATGAACCAAGTGAAATTAAAAGAGAATGATAAAGAAGGTGGAAATAAAAGTAGCATGCCTCTCAACAGGCTAAAGGAACTATATGAGAATTCATATACATATAGGGCTTCCCTGGTGGCGCAGTGGTTGAGAGTCCGCCTGCCGATGCAGGGGACATGGGTTCGTGCCCCGGTCCGGGAAGATCCCACATGCCGCGGAGCGGCTGGGCCCGTGAGCCATGGCCACTGAGCCTGCATGTCCGGAGCCTGTGCTCCACAACAGGAGAGGACACCGCAGTGAGAGGCCCGCATACCACAAAAACAAAAAACAACAACAACAACAACAAAACACAAACACATGGAGGCTAAACAATACATTACTAAATAACCAAGAGATCACTGAAGAAATCAAAGAGGAAATCAAAATATACCTAGAGACAAATGACAATGAAAACATGATGATCCCAAACCTATGGGATGCAGCAAAAACCTTTCTAAGAGGGAAGTTTATAGCTATACAAGCTGATCTCAAGAAACAAAAAAAAATCTCAAATAAACAATCTAACCTTACACCTAAAGGAACCAGAGAAAGAAGAACAAACAAAATTCAAAGTTAGCAAAAGGAAATAAATCATAAAGATCAGAGCAGAAATAAATGAAATAGAAACAAAGAAAACAATAGCAAAGATCAATAAAACCAAAAGCTGGTTCTTTGAGAAGATAAGCAAAATTGATAAGCCATTAGCCAGACTCATCAAGAAAAAGAGGGAGAGGACTCAAATCAATAAAATTAGAAATGAAAAAGGAGAAGTTACAACAGACACCACAGAAATACAAAGCATTCTAAGAGACTACTACAAGCAACTCTATGCCAATAAAATGGACAACCTGGAAGAAATGGACAAATTCTTAGAAAGGTATAACCTCCAAGACTGAACCAGGAAGAAATAGAAAATATGAACAGACCAATCACAAGTAATGAAATTGAAACTGTGATTAAAAATCTTCCAACAAACCAAAGTCCAGGACCAGATGGCTTCACAGGTGAATTCTATCAAATGTACCAGAAATGGTACAGATGAACCAGTTTGCCAAGCAGAAATTGTGACACAGAAGTAGAGGAAAAACATATGGACACCAAGGGGGGAAAGCGTCAGTGGGGTGGGGGTGGTGGTATGATGAATTGGGCAATTGGGATTGACATGTATACACTGATGTGTATTAAATGGATGACTAATAAGAAAAAAAATATTTGATAGTGGAAAAAAATAAATAAAGGTTAGAGAAGGAAGGTCAAAAGCACAAGGGTAATTGCATACACAAATCAACAAAAGCTTACTTTTGTTGCATACACAAATCAACAAAAGCTAACACTCATCCTTCTCAAACTCTTCCAAAAAACTGCAGAGGAAGGAACACTCCCAAACTCATTCTATGAGGCCACCATCACCCTGATACCAAAACCAGACAAAGATACTACAAAAAAAGAAAATTACAGACCAATATCACTGATGAATATAGATGCAAAAATCCTCAACAAAATACTAGCAAACAGAATCCAACCACACATTAAAAAGATCATACACCATGATCAAGTGGAATTTATCCCAGAGATACAAGGAGTCTTCAATATATGCAATCAATGTGATACACCGTATTAACAAACTGAAGAATAAAAACCATACGATCATGTCAATAGATGCAGAAAAAGCTTTTGACAAATTCAACAACCATTTATAAAAAAAACTCTCCAGAAAGTGGGCATAGAGGGAAGGTACTTCAAGATAATAAAGGCCATATATGACAAACCCACAGCAACCGTCATTCTCAATGGTGAAAAACTGAAAGCATTTCCTCTAAGATCAGGAACAAGGCAAGGATGTCCCCTCTCACCAATATTATTCAACATAGTTTTGGTAGTCCTAGACACAGAAATCAGAGAAGAAAAAGAAATAAAAGGAATACAATTTGGAAAAGAAGAACTAAAACTGTCACTGTTTGCAGATGACATGATACCATACATAGAGAATCCTAAAGATGCCAACAGAAAACTACTAGAGCTAATCAATGAATTCGGCATTGCTGCAGGATACAAAATTAATGCACAGAAATCTCTTGCAGTTCTATATACTAATGATGAAAAATCTGAAAGAGAAATTAAGGAAACTCTCCAATTTACCATTGCAACAAAAAGAAAAAAACACCTAGGAATAAACCTACTTAAGGAGACAAAAGACCTGTATGCAGAAAACTATAAGACACTGATGAAAGAAATTAAAGATGATACCAAGAGATGGAGAGATATACCATGTTCTTGGGTTGGAAGAATCAATACTTATACAGATGGCCAAGAAGCACATGAAAAGCTGCTCAACATCACTGATTATTAGAGAAATGCAAATCAAAACTACAATGAGGTATCACCTCACACCAGTTAGAATGGGCAGCATCAGAAAATCTAGAAGCAACAGGTGCTGGAGAGGGTGTGAAGAAACAGCAACCCTCTTGCACTGTTGGTGGGAATGTAAATTGATACAGCCACTATGGAGAACAGTACGGAGGTTCCTTAAAGAATTAAAAATAGAATTACCATATGACCCAGCAATCCCACTACTGTGCATATAACCTGAGAAAACCATAATTCAAAAAGACACATGCACCCCAATGTTCATTGCAGCACTACTTACAATAGCCAGGTCATGGAATCAACCTAAATGCCCATCAACAGACAAATGGATAAAGAAGTGTGGTACATATATACAATGGAATATTACTCAGCCATAAAAAGGAATGAAAGTGGGTCATTTGTAGAGATGTGGATGGATCTGGAGACTGTCATACACCGTGAAGTAAGTCAGAAAGAGAAAAACACATATCATATATTAACGCATATATGTGGAACCTAGAAATGGTACAGATGAACCAGTTTGCCAAGCAGAAATTGTGACACAGAAGTAGAGGAAAAACATATGGACACCAAGGGGGGAAAGCGTCAGTGGGGTGGGGGTGGTGGTATGATGAATTGGGCAATTGGGATTGACATGTATACACTGATGTGTATTAAATGGATGACTAATAAGAAAAAAAATATTTGATAGTGGAAAAAAATAAATAAAGGTTAGAGAAGGAAGGTCAAAAGCACAAGGGTAATTGCATACACAAATCAACAAAAGCTTACTTTTTGGATGGAGCTATTTGTGTGATCAAAGTTTGGCAAACTGGTTAAGTTTCACGCATATTGGGTCAATATGGGGACTCATTTGGTGTTTATTTTATTCAAAGTATAGCAAATACATTTATGAGGCCAAAGTCAATTTTGGAATTTGCTCTGTCATCTCTCTTTCTCACCTCTTTGCTTATCTCTCTATCTGAATCCATTCGGCCCTTTGATTAGCCTGTTTCTTGCCTAAGGGCTCCCCCACCAGAGTTAAACACCTTTTGGGTTTATAGGGCAGTACTGGCAGCTAGCATAGCGCTGTGCCCCGGAGGACACCCAAAGATGTCTGGAGAATAGTTGCTACTTGAACAGACCCTTGCCTCCATTTACTGTAACTGAACACCCATTCATTACAACCTCTGTGTCTGTTGTTTTCTTTACAGGGAGTCTCGAAACAATGTGAAGGAGAAGAAATTTTCCTAGGTCAGTTTATATATAATAAAACAGGAACCACCGTTCAAACATTTGTGCTCCAGGTAATGAGACCCTTGGGAAAAGATAGGGTATCAGTGACTCCATCCCAGGGAGGGATTTGTTGGGATTGCTTGATGCAAAGTGGTGTGTGTGAGAATAATTATGACAAAAGTATGCGATAAGCAAAGCTTGTCTGAATTTAAATTCTTAGCTCCAATCATGTACATAAGTTTTAATGCAAAAAATAGGCAAATATATCATCCTTTTCTAACTTGTTAGATTCCCTTGATAAGATTAGGTGTGATGGTCACTATCATCTTCTTTCCGTAAAAGGGATGGGGATGATGATGGTACAAAATGAGATGGTTGGGGGCAGAGAGGAACTTGGAGAGAATAAATATTTAATACCAAATAATATAAGTAACACTTCTCACCCTAACTCAATGGGGAAAGAATACCAACTGGTAACTTAGAAACCCTTGAAAGTCATTAAGGCATATGAAATATATTTAATCATTTCTCGTTAGTCACAGGAAGTAATGAAGAGATGCAGAAGGCATCTCAAACCATGTAAAAACAAGTGTGTTACTACACTTCTTGGCCAATGGTGAGAAAATCTAAGCTGAAAGCAGTATATGTGTCAGAAATGAATGTACTTGTAGAGTTTCACATTCAGTTGTATACCCACATCCCTCCCTGGGGCAGCCAACAAGGAGCACCACGGACGCTGGACAAGGCAGTGAGAGGCCTCGAAGTATAGACCACCATGTTATCTCCCTCCCCTGTATTTGCCTTTTTACGAGCTCTTTACTTACAGTAGCTCATTACATCATCCATTAGACTGGTACTTGAAAGTACTTGACTTAGAAGGAAAGACAGTGTTTTAATTTTTTATTACATCAGCATGACTCAGGGTTCTTTGAGAAGGTTTATTTTATAAGACATTAATTTCAATCTTTTCTGTATTTTCAGCATGAAGTTTCTGAATTCTTATTATATATGAAACTTAAAATCCTTAGCAATTGGGGACACCCGAAGTATACTTGTTTATATAGATTCAGGGTTCATGGCACCCCAAGAGATGACACCTAGAAGAACTGGTGCAGAAGCCCATGATCACATGTCCAAAATATTCAAGTGATTCCCTTAGTTTACACCACACCTATAGGAATAAAAAATCAGAAGTGAGAAAGAAACCTCCAAGTGGTTGCTACCTGCCAGTAAAAAGTGAATGAATTTTACTAATAAAAAAATAAAAAAGTAAATTCAATCTCTCTGCATTACTGTGTTTTTAAAAATTTTTTAGCCACAGGGCATGTGGGATCTTAGCTCCCCAACCAGGGATCAAACCCACACCCCCTGCAGAGGAAGCTCAGAGTCTTAACCACTGGACCGCCAGGGAAGTCCCATGTTAGTGTAGCTTCTGAGGATGAATCATGTTGTTGAAGCACTGAAAAATGAGTTTGCATTTAGAAGAAGATAGTATTGTTCAACAGTCTTTCACATAATAGCATCTTTGCCTTCATTTATTATTCATCCATACCGGGAATGGATGTTTGCTGTTAAAACTGTTATTTAACACTGGTCTGGATACACTGTCAGCGCAATTAGAGAAGCTAATAAAATTAGAGGTAAAGATTAGTGAGGAAGTCCAACCATGACTAATTTGCAGATGACTTGATGAATTCCTTGAAATGCAATAAATTTGATTAAAAAATACATTACAAACACAGATGGAGACAAAATTATCATATATAAATCAAAATCATTCATAAATGCAAACCACAACCAGTAAGAGGATATAATTTACAAAAGCCACAGCAAAGATTTAAAAAAATCAAATGAAAGAATTAAACTGTATGAAGAGCCAATGAAAGAGAAGTGGATAATGAAAAAAAGACTTCAATAACTCATAACTCAATAACTTCAATAACTCATCTGTGGATGCAAAAACTTCATTGTCAAGAAGTCAGTTCTCTCTAAATTGATCTACAAACTCAATTTGATCTCAGTTAAAAGCCAGAAAAAAAGTACGGTATTTATGAGACAATTATGGAATATTAAGGAATTGTTTTTAAAAACAATATTTAGGTTATCATGGTATTATGATTTTGTTACAACAAAGAATTCTTATCACTTAGATTTATAATATATGTTTTAAAATTTACAAATGAAATGATATACCTGGGATATGTTTCAAAATAATATAGGAGGAAATGGGTGGGAGGATCAATGAAAAAGATTGGTCATGAAATGATCATTGCAGTCAGGTGTTGGTCCACAGGTTTCACTTAATACTATTCTGTCTACATGTATACATGTTTGACATTTTCAGTTTTAGAAAGGTTTAAAAAGATTAAAACACATATGCATAAGAAACCAAAGGGTTGTGTTTTCAACCAAACTGACTCTAAAGTTTCCATGGAAATATAAACTTAGTGAGAAGCTAGGAAACCCCTGAAATTAAGACAATCAACAAAGGGAAATAGCTCTAAGACTGTTATACTGTGATTTACAGTAAGAAATATACATTTGTTTTTCTCCCCAGTTTATGGTGCAGAGCTCCTAAAACCCTTGGAATTTCCTGAGCATAAGAGTGATCAAGGTGTCTTTGTTGTGTCAGTGAGGTGACTTTTGGGAAGGATAGGGGCTGGTTGCCAGGAGAACCAACCACTGATTAGAGGGTTGGAAATTTCAGTCTCAACCCTCGACATCTGGGGACAGGAGAGGAGCTGGATGCTGAATCAAATGCCAAAGGCCAGTGATTAAATCAAATCAATCACGCTTATGTAAGACACCTTCATGAAAATCCAAAAGGATGGGGTTTGGAGAGCTTCCGGTTTGGTGAACCCATGGAGATTAGGGAACAATGGCCAGCTCTGAGGCAGTAGGGAAGCTGTGAGCCCCTTCATCATGCCTTGCTCTATTCATTGCTTCCATTTGGCTGTTCCCGAGTTATATCCTTTTACAATAAACCAGTGAGTAAAATGTTTCTCTTGTAACTAGTAAGTAATGTAACTACTAATGATTCTCTTGAGTTCCATGAGTGGCTCTGGCAAAACATTCAAATCCAAGGAGGGGATCATGGTACCCCAATTTACAGCCAGTTGATCAGAAGCACAGATGACATCTGGACTGTGATTGTCATCTGAATGGGGGCTGGCAGTCTTGTGGGACCTGTGGGTTCTGATGCTATCTCCAGGTAGGTAGTGTCAGACTTGAATCATAGGACACCCAGCTGGTCTTGGAGAATTTCTTGGGGTGGGGGAAAAAGCCCCACACATTGGAATTGGTGTCCCAGAATTATTAATGACATAGATATAAATAATTTAAACTGTGTGACACTGGAACATTGACAGACCAATGGAACAAACAAAAAATTCTGTTTCTGATATTCAGAAATAGATTAATATCTATGTTGGAACATAGTATATATGATAAAGGTAGCATCTCAAAAGGGATGGGAAAAAACAAATGGCTTGGAACAATTATCTCCTCATTAAGAAAAGAACATTGCATCCATACTTCTCCGTTTGAAACATGATGAATTCCCAATATGGGAAAAGATTTACACGTGTAAAAAAAACATAAAAAACCATAAAAATATAACAAGAAAACTTGGGAAAACTCCTGTATGGCATTGGATAGAGAAGCACCTTTCTGAATATGACTCAGACTTCAGGAGTCACAAAAGAAAAAAAAGTTGTACTACATCAAAACGAAACACAGAGTGACTCAACAAACGTCTGTCTTCCCTCTCCTGGGTGGAGGAGTTGCCTCCTCAGAGCACGAGCCCCAAGCACTGTACCTGACACTTCTAACAGGCTCCACAGATGTCAATTTTTTAAAAATTATGAAATGTATTGAAGTATTTTTCCTTTAACATCTAAAAGATGACAAGAGTCTTTGAAGAATTGTTTAAGTAAAACCCACCCTTAAACTAGTATAATTCTCGAAAGAGATTCACTCATGCCACCTCTGCAGTATGCTTTCCCTCATTTTACAGTTTTCCCATGTAAAAGAAAAAAAAGTCAAATATTGCCCATCAGGACTGATGTAGAACCTCTGAGCTATGCCAGTATCTTTCCCCTTGGGTAATTTTTCCAACATTAACTGGTAACAATAGGACTGCAAATAGCCTTCCCCTGGGACTGCAGGGGGAAGCAGGCACCTGACAGACACTGGCAGACGCAGCTTTGGGTGACAGCTACTAAATGCATGATACTTACCTAGGTGGAGTTTACCATCTCTGCAGCTATAAAGAGGTTAGTTCCTTACTTCCAGCTCCACACCCTGACTGATGTTTTGTATGCTTCACTCATTGTATTTCCGTTTTCAAGATGAGGGCATTTCCTTGCACAATAAACAAACATAATGAATAACATCAACACTGCTCCCTGGATCTGATAATCATATACATTAGAAGACTATGTATTAGCTAGACAGACAACAATATGACTACACATTGCATTAGAAAACTCAGTACCACACAGGTTTCTAGAGAGCTCTGGTGACCTCATTCCTTGCCTTCAAAACGTTTGGAAGAAATGTAAGGAAGTAGTGTCAATATATTTAATTATCAATACTGAAATTATTGAATTATTATTTTTTCTAAGAAGCATGCAAAAAGTCCATTTTTATTGATTTATAATCATATTATAAATGATTATAAATACCATCTCTGAGAGATGGTATGGCACGGAGCAAACCACAGCAAAAAGGTCCAAAAGATTGAAGCAAGACACAGCCTCATTAGTGTAATGAAATTCAACTCAGTTCATTAAGTATGTATTGATTATCAACTAATACCTATAATTAGAGAGATATCAAAATATAAATTAGTTTACTTTGGTAAAATTGATCCAAATACATTTATAATCATTTCAAATGCTTTAAGCTTGCCAATTCTCCCTGTACCAAAGACTATTATCTAGTTTCTGGATCACCAATCTTTGCTACTCTTTCAAGAATGGGAACCAAGTAACAATAGCACTTGAGTCCTAATGACAGGCTTAGCCCGAATTATTAATTTGCCAAACCTATTTAAGAAAACTGCAAGAAAACATAAGATACCTATTATCTTTCAAGAAAAGATCATTTCAACTTAATTTTATATTTGTTGGGTCAAAATCCCCTATATCATTTGGGCCTTTGTGCAGAATGTATACTGACGTATCTTCTTAGGAAGTTTAAAAAAA
>NW_020175104.1:1718-4587 GCF_003031525.2 Neophocaena asiaeorientalis asiaeorientalis | reverse complement strand
GTGAAATCCCAGCAGCATTCAAGTCCTGCTTCCTTTTGTCCCTAAGACAATTTCAAAGAGACTTCGAAGAGTTTCAAAGAGATGCTCCTGTGCACTTATTTTTCCTCCGTGTGTCAGCTGGATGTATGATGTGTCCCATACATCAACAGAGGCATAGCTAATTCACAAGTTTATGTAGTTCCTTTCTCTCCAGGCACAGGCCCCTAGTATCACCTCCCACACCTATCCTTCTAAGAGAGTAGTAAGAACGCAGTTATGGGAGTCATGCCATCTAAGTCTTGGTGACAATGAGGCTTTACAAGTCCGGGTATCATAGAGGTGTATCGTAAGTCAGAATCTACTTTCTTCTCTGTGACATACTTTCCTGATTCTCAAGGTCAAATCTCACTGTGCAGCCAAATAGCCATGCAGATGGGCTTAAGATGCAGCAGCATGACTGAGGTGGCCCATCCTTTGGAAAATTATGGAATAAGTCCTAGACCGTAGAAGCTATACTCATCATATTTTTAAAGGTTGATAAGACACACAGTAGTAGGTGCTGTTGAAATAATCATCACCAAATAGTCAAGAAATATATGCTGAATATCTCATTTAAACTGAAGATGGTGTTATGTCTGGGTATTCTGAACGGCACATAGCCACTGTCCCATGGCGTCTGAGTCATGGAGGACACGTACACATGAAGACACAGAAGGGGCAAGATGACAATGAACAAGGCATTAAGGAGGACAGAGGTGGGGATTCAACTCTAACTGGAGATGTCAGAGGAGGCTGACCTGGAGGAGGAGCCATCTGCCCCGCGTCTTCATAAGTGAGTTCACAGGCGGATCAGCGGGTGGGAAGAGCCTGAGTTCAAGGCAGAAGCATGGACAGCCATCTGGGTCTTTGGAGGCTGGAGGTGCTGTGGAGGCGCATCGGAGGCAAGGTTGGTGGATCAGGTGGGAGCCACACTTGGAGGGCCTCATGTGTTCTGCTCTGGGGCTCATACTGGATCTTGGTGGGGAGAGAAAGCAGGGAAGGTTTTTAAGATGGGGTGTGGTCTTGGTAGATGTGCCATCATTCGTGTGGTTTATCAGTTATTTCTGGTTCTCCTCTGTGGGCCTTTGGTGGCACTGCATTTCCCAGCCTCCTTGTGATTGGATGGGACCCCACGAATGGCTCTGGCCATCAAGACGTGAGTGGACATGACATATGTTATTTCTGGGTGAAGCATCTAGTGGCTGGTGTAAGACCCCATCAAGTTCTCTTTTCCTCCACCATGTTAACTGTCAGTGTTCCAGATGGCTGTGGCTCCACCTGCCTGGAGGTAGAGCAGAACCCTTGGAAGCCCCCTGCTGGACATGTAACATGAACAAGCAATAGACCACTGTTCATTATAAGCCAGTGAGCTTTGGGGTTGCTGGGTACCCCAACGTATCTCAGCCTGTCCTGATTAATAGGCCCGACTTGTCATCCATCCCCCATGTTGGGGGGAGGGTAAGGTAGGATGCTGGCAGAGAAGGTCTGTGGGCTGGGCCTGCTGTCCATGCCAGTGAAGGACATGGAGGCCTGGGGACCCTCAGATGGGCAGCCCAGGGACAGGCCATTGTCCATGTAAGCAGTACGCTTGACTGCCCTTCTCACACCAACCCCCCAGTTAATCCCTGGAGAAATGGGGAATTCTGAATACAATAATCAAAAGTGAAAGGTGAAAGCCCAGAGAAATGACGGTCATGAAAACACCTTGACTTGAAAACTAACACGTGAACTTTGAAAATGCAAATCTCTTCCCAGCTAAATAAATGGCACACACAAATTTTGAAAAGTGTGATTGAAGAAAAAGGATGATTGAAAACAAAATATAGTGGCAAGATGGCAGAATATAGAAGAAAGGATATGGACTTCAGAGCTGCAGACCTGGGATCAGACTCTGCTTTGGATGTTTACAATATAACCTCCCGACATTCATCCATTCATTAGCCATTCAATAAATATGAAATGCCTGCTGGGTGCCAATGACCATGCTACGTCCTGGGGCCCCGTCCCTTTAAGCCCTTCCAACACCGACTCTGCCTACGTGGAACTTATGGTCCAGTGGGTCACCCAGTCAAGAACCAGATTTCCTTACCTGTTTAGCCAAAACCGCCCACCTGCCAGGTGTTGCAGGCAGCTCCGTTATTGAATAAGCCCCCTTGCTGCGTGCACAGCAGACCAGAGATGCTAAACAGATGATGACTAAGATTATGAAAATGCCAGAGACCAGTAATAGACCACAGGATATTGTAGGAAAAAAAAAAAAAACAACTCTGTTCAGTAATCATTGGAGAGTCATGCATTATTTAGAGTCTGCAAAGAGGCAATTTGTAACGTGCAAAGTTTCAATAGAAACCAAAAGGGAATTATTGCTCCGTATTCTTAAGTCCAAACACTTTCTCCTGAGCCCGTGCATGGGAGTCTAAACGTTCTATTATAGATTAGGTGGCCCTTTAACATGAGCAGACAGACAAGGGCTAGGAACCAGGGGGTTGAGGTCATCAGGCAGCTCACTGGGAACTGGTTCTCTGGTCTCTTGGCCTGGCACACCTAGGCTACCCGGCTATGCCCAGAGCATGCTGCCACCTCCCTCCCCCACCCTTGGGTTTGGTAAGACACATTTTGGGGATGCCTGGAGTCGATGTACACAGAATTCAGAAGAAATATTTCAGGGAGCTAGATCTGTCATGTGTATATTTATGTGTTTTTTAACATAAGTTTATTTATTTAATTATTTTTGGCTGCATCGGGTCTTCGTTGCTGCACGCGGGCTTTCTCTAGCTGCGGCGAGCGGGGGTTACTCCTTGTTGCAGTACGTGGGCTTCTCATCACGGCGGCTTCTCTTGTTGCGGAGCAC
>NW_020175104.1:0-1395 GCF_003031525.2 Neophocaena asiaeorientalis asiaeorientalis | reverse complement strand
ACACACACACACACACACACACACACACACATATACACACTCTCTGTCTCTCTCCACTGTATACATATTCACACATACAGTATATATAGAAATGTGTATACATGAGTACGTCTAGGGATATGAATATGTATATATACATATGCATACTCATGTATACAAAATATATATTCACATATGTTTACATATATTTATACCCTCTATACACACACAGATGTATGTATACATATATACATAAATAAATATATGCATATGTATATACACACATACATATATACATAACACATACATTTATACAAAATACATATATTTATGTACACACACACACACACGGCTTAGCCCAGTGCCTGATACCTGGTCAAAACTTGGAATGTATTAGTACCCTTTATGCAACTGTGATATCATTTAAGGTTCCGTGTGATCTGAAGAATAATAACTGTGTGCGGGGTCTCTGGAACCCCTCTTCCCCCTCAAAATCCTTTCACAGATGCTAAGTTCAGGTGCCAAATTGTCTTCCCAAATACCTTTTAACCTGGTACCAAGCTAGAAGAGTGACATCAGACAGCTGACAAAATATGCTGTTCTAAGCCAGAGAAAAATTTCCCTGTTGGTCAGTCACCCTGATAGACCATGCGGGTAGACTTCCTATTTAAGAAGCAAAAGTAGCAAACCAAACTGGTTGTTATCTAAACAAGAAGAGAGATGACTGGGGGCAGGGGAAGGGATAAATTAGGAGACTGGGATTAACATATACACACCACTATATATAAAATATATAATCAATAAAGACCTACTGTACAGCACAGGGAAATCTACTCAATATTTTTTATAACATATATGGGAAAAGAATTTGAAAAAGAATGGATACACGTACATATAACTGAATCACTTTGCTGTACACCTGAAACTAACACAACATTGTAAATCAACTATACTCCAGCATAAAATAAAAATTAAAAAACAAGAGAGGTGATTTATTACCTTTTACCCAAAGGACCAACTGTTAAAGGGAATATATAGGTGAGAATAACAGAAATAACAAGCAATCTTTATTGAGTACTAGGTAAGTATCAGGAGCTGTTTAAACTCATTGCGCTCTTACCACAACATGATGACTTAGGGGCACTTCTCATCCCTGTTTTTCAAAAGACGGAGTAGAAGTCAGAGAGGTTAAGTGACTGGGTCAAGTTCACACAACCAGGAAGTGACTTGAACCTGAACGTACAAGACCTCAGGTCTAGCTTAAAATCCCAGTGATATAATTTGTAAATTGGATGTCCTTCAGTAAGCCACTTGGCCACTCTGAGCCTCAGCTCCTCACGGTTAAGTGGTAGCCACAAGTCTTATTTCAAAGGAGAGAGGTTAGCATTAAGCAAGATGATTTATGTAGCAGCTTAT
>NW_020175103.1:1109521-1149445 GCF_003031525.2 Neophocaena asiaeorientalis asiaeorientalis | reverse complement strand
TTTCCCATTTGCCAGTTCCTACTTGTCCTTTGGATCTCAGTTCAGACCTTACCCACTACCTCTTCCCCGAAGCTTTTGTTGACTCCTCAAGACTGGTTTAGAAACTCGTAGAATACACCTAGGATCCCTGAAGTTATTTCAATCCTATTAATAGTCCTTATTCCATGTTGTATTATAACTATCTCTTGTATGAATCTTACATTTGCACACTCAGGGCTCAGTCCTTAAATACCACGTATATGCAAATGTCTTTCCACCTTGGACTGCTCCTTCAAACTCCAAATTCACACATACAGCTGCCTTCTCTACAAGTATTTTATACTTAACATTGCCAAAGACTGAATTCCTAATCTTCTTCCCAAAGTTTCTACTCCCCAATCTTCCCCCATCTCAGTAAACAACTACTCCATCTGTGCAGTCATCAGTGAATCTTTGCTTTTGCTCAGAATTTACATCTCATCAGCTCCACCTTCAAAATATATCCATAATTCAACCAGGTTTTACAATTTCCTTTGCTATCATACTAGAAGGTCTATCAATCTCTCACCTAATTTAAACTTTTAAAAAAATTTTATATTAGAGTATAGTTGATTTACAATGTCTTAGTTTCAGGTATACAGCAAAGTGGTTCAGTCATACATATACATATATCTATTCTTCTTTCAGATACTTTTCCCACATAGGTTATTACAGAGTACTGAGTAGAGATCCCTGTGCTATACAGTAAGTCCTTGTTGATTATTTATTTTATATATAGTAGCGTGTATATGGTAATCCCAACCTCCTCCCCTCTCCTTTTTTTCATTTGACGCAATTTTACATTAATTTTTTTTCCTTTCTACAAAACCATTTTAAAGGCATTTTACTGATTGAGCACCTCAGGTTTTATGTGAAGTTGCTCCTGTTGTGAATAAACAGGGAGTTCTTTACTCTGGAAATTTGCTTCTGTCTTTTCCTCTCGGCCAGTTCTACCTGGCAACAAGATACAATTTGAGGTGAAGTCCAAACAGTCCTCATTTCACTTAAAAAAAAAAAAAGAATCTTAACCTGTCCTGTGGCCAATAGTGGTTGTGGCCACAGCTGGCCATTGGGAACATTTCCAGTATGTAAATTCTGAGGCGTTTCTCTGATCCATCACCTCAATTTTTGCAATAGACCCGTCATTGGTCCCCCGGTTTGTATTAACCTTGCCCCTTTCCTGTCTATTCTACACACAGAAGTAGTGAAAAATTCTCCAAGGGTTTGAAATTCTCCGAGAGTTTCCCTCCTGTTCAGTAAAGAAACCAAAGTGCTTCTCGTGGCCTGCAAGAGCCCTCCCCTCCTCCCCTCCACCGTCCTCTCTACAATGCGAACTCCATGAGGATAGAGTTTTGCCCATTTTGTTCACAGGTTTAGTCCCAGTATCTCGAGGGGTACATGTTAAATAGCAGCTACTCATTAACAATATGTTGAATACATGTTGAATGAATGGTCTACCAGGGTACAATAAATGAGTTTTTCCACAGGTGGATGTACAAGCAAATTTCAAGTGTTTAACCTTGAAAGGGGACAGGAATGGTCTGTTCATAGGTAAAGGTTCTGAATTCCATTCATATAGCTCCCTGTTGTGGGTGTGTGTACAAACCTGACTGAGTTGCTAACCGTGGGTCTTCTGTTTAATTATGTGACCCACCATTGCTAGTCAGTGCTTGTGCAAGGACTTAAAGCTTGACCCTGCAGTTAGGACTAAGCACCTAAGACTTCTAATCCCATCTGGAGAGCTGCAGATGTTGATCTGTGTAATCAGTAGTTGTTCCACTTTCCAGACCTTCAACTGTCCAGGAATAAACCCTGACTCCTGAGCTACTGGAGCTAAGGCTGGATGAAGATAATACATGAGGCTCCGAGGGAGTGGGAATCTGTTCTAAAGAGGACACATTTTCCTATAGGGCTTCTGAATAGTGCTTTTAAGAAATTTTATTTATTTGGTTGTTTTGTACTTTGAAAAGGTAACACACTCATAGAGTTCAAAAATGTATAAATTGTTATACAGTTAAAAGTTTCCTTCCCATCCCTGTTACTCACCTACCTGGTTCCTTCTCTTTTCTCCACCTTCCACAGGTTTCTACTATTATTAATTTGTTACTTAACCTTCTGGAGTTTCTTTATCCATTTGCATGTAAATATATAGATTCAAATGTTCTGGGTGTTGCTTTTGACACCTCACAATATATTTTGGAAAACTTTACACATTGATAACATAGAAAGCTTCCTTGTTTGTCTTTGCTTAGTTTTACATTTTGTTGCAAAATAAAACATACAGAGAAGTAAATAAAACCTTATTTCTACAACTTAACAATTAATTATAAATTGAACACCTATTTAACCATTACTCAGGAGCAAAAAAAAAAAAAACAAACAAACAAAAAACCAGAACATTGCTGCACTCCAGAAGCCCTCAGTATGTCCCTTCCACTCACCCTGCCTTCCACACTCTTCTTATCCCCCCCAAAATCCTGACTTTTATTGTAATCATTTTTTACATTCTTAATACATTTTACCATCTACACATACACCCCTAAACAATGTATCATAATTTTGTGGTTTTTAAATTTATATAAGTATAATCATACTAAGTGTTTCCTTTGTGTCTTCTTTTCACAAAAGTATGCTTGTAAGATTCATCTATATTTTTGTGTGTAGCTCTGATCTGTTCATTGTCAATTGTTGAATAGTATTCAACATTATGTGTCCAATTTACTGTAAAGGTTCATTCAGGTTGTTTCCAGTTCTTGGCTATACAAACAATACTACTATGAACATTCTTATACGAATCTCCTTGTGCACATATTTCTCTTGGGTGTATGTTTAGGATAATAGGGTATGTATATCTTCAACTTACTAGATAGAGTCCAACTGTTTTCTAAAGTAGTTGTATCAGTTTAGACAATAGTGGTGATGAAAGTTCTTATTATGTCACATCCTTGCCAAATAGTACTTCTTGTCATATTAATTTTAGTAATTCTGGTGGAAGATCAGTAGTATTTAATTATAGGATAACTTGCATTTTCCTAATTTCTAATAAAGTTGGTTGCTGTGGTTTTAAAATATATATATTTCCACAAATTCTTTGGCACTCCTCTTATCAAAAGGTGGAGTCTGATTGCCTTCTCCTTGACTATGGGCTGGACTTAGTGACTCGCTTCTAAGAAACAGAATGAAGCCGAAGTGACGCTGTGTTTGACATCTCAAGCTAAATAAAAGACAAACGTCTTCTGCCTGTCTCACTCTCTCAAGAAGTCATAGACTTCATAGAGTCATGGACTCATAAAAGTTCTTTATACCATATTTTCATGCTACTCCTGTTTGTAATTTATATTGGAAATATCTTCTCCCATTCTGTGTTTCATTATTTTATAGTGTTTTTTTTGGATTAACAGAGTTCTTCATTTCACTTAAATTTATCAAATTTCCCCTTATGTTTAGTGCTGTTGTGTCTTATTCCTTTAGAAACCCTCTCCTATCCCAAAGTCCTCCAGGATTTTGAAATATTCTCTTCTAAATGCTTTATACTTTTGCCTTTTACATTTCAGCAAATTAATGCAGCTGAATTAATTTTTATGTTTGGTGTATATTTTCCATATAGAGATCTAATTATGCCAGCACAATTTATTGAAAAGTCCTTCCTTTCCTTACTCTTCTACAGGGTCCTGTTTATTACATACCAGATGTGTTCTTTTTTTTTCTGTTCCATTGGTCCATTTGTCTATCCTTGCACCAATACCACTCTGTCTGAGTTGATAAGTCTTTAAAGGAAGTTTTCGTGTATGGCTGAGAAAGTGTCCCCTTCTTCCTCTTTCTCTTCTTCTTCCTTTTTCTTGACGTATTTAGCTGTTCTTGGCTCTTTGCATTCTCAAATATTTAGAAAGATCTTATTAAATTCAACAAAATGTTGAGATTTTAATTGGAATTACATTAATCTATTAATCAATTTTAGAAGAGTAAATATTTTTACAATATTGTATTAGTTTACAATCTATAAACATAATATGTAACTTCAGTTATCTAGGTCTTATTTAATGCCACTCAATAGAGTTTTATTTTTCCTATGAAGAATTTTACATTGTTTCTTAAATTTATTCCTGTGTATTTGATATTAATGCCATTTTAAGTTTAATGTTAGAATTCATAGAAAAACAATTTATTTTGTATCCCACAATCTTGCTAAATCTCTTACTGATTTTAGTTATTTATGAGGATTTAAAATTTTCTGCATACTGAAGTAATAACTCTAAATAATAAGAATTTTATCTCTTCATTACAATTCTCTCTTTTGTTTGTCTTGCTTTGCAGCACTGGCTAGGACCTACAGTACAGCATTGCGTGGTAGTGGCCTTACTACTCTGAGATAGCTGAGATAGCTTTCACAATTTCACCATAAGTGTGATGCTGCCCTTAGCTTTTTATACATGTTCTTTTTCAAACAAAAGAAGTTCTTCTCTATTTGTAGTTTGCTTAGAAGTATTATTATTACTGGTGAATGTATGTTGAATTTTATCAAAACCTTTTCTGCATCCATTGAGATGATCATATGTGTTTCTCCTTTGATTTTTAAAAATAATGTTAATATTCCTTTATTTTTTATATATTTTTTTATAGCTGTGCAGCCTGTGGGATCCTAGTTCCCCTACTAGGGATCGAACCTGAGATGCCTGCAATGGAAGTGTGGAGTCCTAACCACTGGACCCCCAGGGAATTCCCTTCTTTGATCTTTCAGTGGGATGAATTAATGTGGATTGATTCTATAATCTTCAGCCAACTTTCATTCTTTGGATAAATCCAACTTGGCAGTGCTGTATTATCTTTCACACTTACGTTGATAGACAGTGGGTCAATAGTTTGTTCAAGAGTTTTGTATCTATGATCATGAATGAGACTGGCTTGGAATTTTCCTTTCTAAATATTGTCCTTTTCAGACTTCTGTATGAAGGCTATGCTAGACACAGAATGAGTTGGGAAGAGCAGACTCTCTTACTCTCTGGAAGCATGGAACTGTTCTTTCTTTACTGTTTGACAGAATCCACTGGTAAATCTATCAGTGTCTAGAGCCTTTTTTGTGGGAAGATTTTAAATTATTGATTCAAGTATACCCCAATAAACCTGACTTTAAAAAAT
Source organism: Neophocaena asiaeorientalis asiaeorientalis (assembly GCF_003031525.2). Classification (NCBI taxonomy): domain Eukaryota; kingdom Metazoa; phylum Chordata; class Mammalia; order Artiodactyla; family Phocoenidae; genus Neophocaena; species Neophocaena asiaeorientalis. The sequence continues at coordinate 1,144,291 of NW_020175103.1, read as the reverse complement.
GTCCTTCGGCAAGTTACATTTCCAGTCAATTTTGGTTTCAGGGCCATTAGGTACTATTATTATTGTTCAATAGAAAGGATATCTCCTACCCCTTCTGAGTCTACCATTTTTTGACTGACTAAATAATTTATGCCATCATTGAGGTCACAGCATAATAAAATAGTTCACATAAGTTATGATATAATATGAACAGTATACTATAATAGCTTACTGTAATAACTATTATGGTATATTGTATACTATATATTACAGTATGTTATATTATATAATTAATAACATATAATATTATATATGTTATATAATTACAATAGCAAACTTCCCACAAAGTGTCTGGCACATTTATATATCATCTCATTTAATCCCTAAGGTAACTCTTGACAGGTAATCTTGTCATTATTTTACAGATGAAGGAACTAACTCTGAGAATTTATATGCTCTGACCAAAAGTTACACAACTGATAGGTTGAGAAATTGGTGCCCTTAACCATTTTCCATACCAATTCCCTCAAATGAGCTATTTCTCAAGAGAATGTGCAGACTGCTCAAATTTTTTTTGGTTTTGCCTATTTCTTACTAAATTCATTCCTAAATATTTTTTGTTTCTATAGCTATTGTGAATAAAATCTCTTTTGCATTACATTTTCAAATTATTGTTAGTATAGTGTATATGTATTTGTAGTACTATTAACTTTATTTTGTAACTGCTTACAAAATTGTGTGAACGTGTCATGCATTTTTCTGGTGAGAAAGTCTGCGACTTTCATAGGTTCTTAAAAGGATACATAAATTCAGAAAAGCTTAAACACTGCCGCCTTAAGTCCAGGTTTTCCCAAAGCTTTTGTAGCAAGTCCATTACAGTTTATGCTTTGTGTGAACAGTCTTCTTGGACACCAAAACAAACACCAAACTTTGAAAGTCTGGACTACTCTCCAAAACCACGTACTGGATAAGTTCCATAAGTGGATTTTTTTCTGTCCCTAGGTAGTGAATTTAAAATCACAGGATTCTGAGGTAAATCTTCGTATTTTCAGGCCATTGTCTCTATAGCCACAGGAAGAAGTCAGACAACAGACCAACGGACTTTTCTAGATGTTCTGAAACTCAAAATGTATTCTCATTCAGATGACCCTTACATATATAGGTGTGTAAATAACAAATGAACTTCCCAATTTCATCTTTTCTTGGTAATCTGCCCAAGACATATTTCTAGTTCCTTTTCATCTGGGAGATGATGGCAACACTACTCAATTTAGTAGAGAAAGTTACATTGCAAGATTAAGTTTGAATAAATTCTAGGAAAGCTACCTTTATTTTATTATTTTTAAAATAAATGTATTTATTTATTTTTGGCTGTGTTGGGTCTTTGTTGCTGCGCGTGGGCTTTCTCTAGTTGTGGCGAGTGGGGGCTACTCTTCATTGTGGTGCTCAGGATTCTCTTTGTGGTGGCTTCTCTTGTTTCAGAGCACGAGCTCTAGGCACCCGGGCTTCAGTAGTCATGGCCCTCAGGGTCTAGAGCACAGGCTCAGTAGTTGTGGCACACGGGCTTAGTTGCTCTGCAGCATGTGGGAACTTCCAAGACCAGGGATGGAACCTGTGTCCCCTGCATTGGCAGGCATATTCTTAACCACTGCACCACCAGGAAAGTCCCGAAAGCTAGCTTTATATACCAACAGTTCGATTCATTCTTTGCTGGGGTTTTATCCAACATCATATCCTTAAGAAAAGATCCCAATGTTCTTACTGAAATAAATCAAGGAATTTATACTATTTTATCTCAATATTCTTCAATATTCATAATATGTTGCATTTTGGAGAAAAAATACAAGGGTAATATATAGCATATATGGCATATGGTCTGTATCCTCACTGAATCACACTTGATGTAGAGTAAATAAGTCACAATTTAAGAACCACATCTACAGAAGCCTGCATTAGTAATAAAAACAATAAATATGGACCTTAAATATAAATTAATCAGGCCGTCCAAATTTTCAGGTAAGTAAATCAAAGTTTAAAGAGGTAAAGCAACTTACCTCAAAATAACGAATAGACCTAGTTAGTAATAGAGCTGAGATTAGAATCCTGGACTTCCAAAACCCAGACATGTGCTCTTTCCACTGAACTATGTGGTCACCCTAGGAAGTTGACAGGTTTTTTTGTTTGTTTGTTTTGTTTCTGGCTGCGTTGGGTCTTCGTTACTGTGCTTGGGCTTTCTCTAGTTGCGGCGAGTGGGGGCTACTATTTGTTGTGGTGCATGGGCTTCTCATTGCAGTGGCTTCTCTTGCTGCGGAGCACAGGCTCTAGGTGTGCAGGCTTCAGTAGTTGTGGCACATGGGCTCAGTAGTTGTGGTGCACAGGCTCAGCTGCTCCATGGCATATGGAATCTTCCTGGACCAGGGATCAAACCTGTGTCTCCTGCATTGGCGGGTGGATTCTTAACCACTGCACCACCAGGGAAGTCCTGAAATTGACAGTTTTCAAGATCTTCTTTCTATTTTCCTGGGGAAGGTCTCCATACTAGCCAAGTTCCCAAGGCATTCAGAGAATTTCTCTCCAGTGTGAAGCTTTTCATGTTGAACAAAAGAAGAGCTTTGTCTAAAGGTTTTCCTACACTCAGTATGTATATTTGCCTTCTCGCCACTATGAATTTTCCGGTGTTTTTTAAGATATGTGTTCTGGCTAAAGGCTTTCCCACATTCATTACATTTGTAGAGTTTTTCTTTAGTATGAGTTTTCTGATGTTTTTTAAGGTCTGTCTTCTGGCTGAAGGCTTTGCCACATTTATTGCATTCATAAGGTTTCACTGCAGTATGAATGATCTGATGTTGAATAAGGCCTGAACAGTAACTAATGGCTTTTCCACATTCATTGCATTTATAAGATTTTTCAATGGTATGAGTTTTCTGGTGATTTGTGAGGTTTGTACTCTGACTGATGGCTTTTCCACATACATTACATTTATAAGCTTTATCTCCAGTGTGAGTTCTCTGATATTGAATAAGTGCTGACCAATCACTGAAGGCTTTTCCACAGTCATTGCATTTAAAGGGCTTCTCTCCAGTATGAATTCTCTTGTGCTGAATAAGGGCTGAACAGAAACTGAAAGCTTTCCCACAATTGTTACACTCATAGCACTTCTCTCCAGTGTGGGTTCTCTGATGCTGAATATGCCCTGAGCGGTCACTAAAAGCTTTCCCACATTCATTACATTTGTAAAGTTTTTCTCCAGTATGAACCCTCAGTGCTGTGTAAGAAATGAACTCTGGGTAAAAGTTTTCCCACATTCATTACATTTATATGGTTTCTGTCCTCTATGACTTCTCTGATGTTGAGTAAGGTACATACTTCTGCTGAAGGCTTTCCCACATTCCTTACTTTCATATGGCTTCTCTCCAGTATGAGTTCTTTGATGTCAAATAAGAGCTGAGTAGTTACCAAAGGTTTTCCCACATTCATTACACTCATAAGGCTTCTTTCTCTCCAGTGTGAGTACTTTGGTGCTGAATAAGGGCTGAACAATCATTAAAGGCATTCCCACATTCATTGCATTTGTATAATTCCTCTCCAGTATGCATTCTCTGATGTTGAACGAGGTCTGAACAGTAACTGAAAGCTTTCCCACAGTCATTACATTCAAAAAGTTTCTCTCCAGTATGGACAATATGATGTCGGGTAAGAGCTGAGTGATCACTGAAGGCTTTCCCACATTCGTTACATTCATAGGGCTTTTCTCCTATATGAATTCTTTGATGTTGAGTAAGATGTGCACTCTGACTAAAGGTTTTACCACATTCATTGCATTCATAAGGTTTCTCTCCAGTATGAATTCTTTGTTGTAGAGTAAGATGTGTGCTCTGGTTAAAAGCCTTTCCACATTGAAGACATTTATATGGTTTATCACTAGTATGAATTCTTTGATGCTGAGTAAGTGATGTACTACGACTGAATGTCTTGCCACATTCAGTACACTTGTAAGGTCTTTCCCCACTATGAATTCTCTGATGTTGAATAAGGACTGAGCAATAACTGAAGGCCTTCCTACATTCATTGCATTTGTAGGGCTTTTCTCCAGTATGAGTCTTCTCATGGTTTGTTAAATGGGAACTCTGGTTAAATCTCTTTTCACATTCATTATATTTAAAGGGTCATTCTCCAGTATGACTTGTTTGATGTTGAATGAGAGTAGTGTAGTCTCTGAAGGTTTTCCCACATTCACTATATTTATAAGGTTTCTTTACATCACATTTACTTTGTATAATTAAATCTGAGTTTTGTTTGAACATTTTCCCATGTGTACCACATTCATGGCAATGCTCTTCTATAGTAGGACTTCCCTGGTTGTCCAGTGGTTAAGACTCTGTGCTTCCAATGCAGGGGGCGCAGGTTCAATCCCTGGTCAGAAAACTAAGATCTCATATGCCGTGCAGTGCATCAAAACCAAAACCAAAACCAAAAAACCTACTAGAAAATTTTAAATTATATATGTGTCTTGTATTATAGTTCTATTGGTCAGTGCTCGTTTAGAGAGATTAGACATTTGCTCAAGGCTACAGAGCTAGTTAGTGGCAGAGCCAGGACCCAACCCAATCAGCTGGGTGAGAGAGTCCACCTTCTTCACGACTGGTCCCCATGTTGTGTCAGCATATTCTCCATCACAGAACTAATCAGTCTTTTTTACTAGACTTTGAGCTTCTGGAAATCATAAACTAAAGTCTTTAACCTTTGAATCGTCAATTCCTAACACAGTATCTGACATATAGAATATGCATGAGGAACGTTTGGTGATTTTTTTTTTATGAGAATGCCACAATGATAGCAGTTTTTAAAAATTAGTTTGTCCACTTTTTTTTTTAAACTAAGCCCTAGAAATTACTTAAAGCAAAAGCTGAGATAAAGCCACTATCCTAATACTTGGAAGAATAATGTTTGATATTGTGTATCTCCTTTTAAAATAATTACAGGCATAAATGCTAAGAGGGATATTCAACCTGTAAACTGAAACAAATTTCAGTTTACAGTTCAGTTCCTAGAGTTTCCTTCAGAAACCATGAAGGAACCCATGGAGTAGCTGGAAGTTTAGGTGAGTCAGAGCTTTACACTGTCATGCACAGCATGAAAAGATGGTTTCATAAAGGACAGTGAACTCAATCAATTTTATCGGAGAAAATAAAAGAGGGCTAGGAAAAGATAATCAGATTCTTTCTGAAAGAAAAGTAGAAATGCCCTTCATAAGCATATTTGCAACACAGTGGTGAAAGATAAACAGAAATTATAGTCAAGAAGTGATTGTGTGATCATTAAAAGAGCAACATTAACAACCACTTTTAATATTAATTGACTTGCTTCAAAAATTACTTGCATTTTAAAGGAAATTTTATATCAAGATCATTAATATTACAAATAATTCAATTAAATATATAGCTATTAGCATAAACAATGTTCTTTTGTGTATTATCCTGTGGAACTGTGTAAATACCTGCCATGAGGGTTGGTATAAGAGAAAGGATGCACAGTAGATGGAAGTACATAAATAAAGAGGCTAAAACTAAAATGAGGATGAGATTCAGATAACTGAACTTGAAAATCTGCAACTTTATTAGGGTTTTCTTGGTTGCCTAATATACATGATTAACTTCATAATTCTTACTGGACTTTATAGTAGAAAATGTATTTTCCATTTGTAGATGTAAAAAATCAACTTTAATGAATTATCCATACATTCCTCATCTTTATTTTTTGCTTGTTTGATTTTGTCCAGTAGTATGAAAGGCATATGATCATTGCATGCTTGTCAATATATCTTACATTTTTAATAATTTTATATATCATAGATATATAATTTTTTTTCCCCCTGCACTGGGCAGCTTGCGGGATCTCAGTTCCCTGACCAGGGACTGAACTTGGGGAATGGCAATGAAAGCCCAGAATCCTAACCACTAGGCCACCAGGGAACCCCCCCTCCCCCCACCTAAAGCCTAGTTTGAAATTAACTTTCAGCTTAACTTCATTTTTATTTATATCTGTCCAATCTTTTATTTGAAACTTCTTTATTACTTTCATCCAAAAATCAAAACACAAATAAATAGGAAGCCCATATTTTAGGGACAATAACAAGTTCTACAACTCAGGCTTATCACAAGGATTAGATAAATTAATATGTAACAAATATGTAAATACGTTAATATGTAAAGCACTTAGAACACTTAGAAAGTAGCTATGTGAGGCTAGTTTCAATTAATGTCATCCATTACATCAACAGACTAAAAAAGAGAAATTATATGATCACATCAATAGATGCAGAAAAAGCACTTGAAAAAAATCCAACAACATTCATGGTAAAAACTCTCAGTAAACTAGGAATGGCGGGGAACCTTCTCAACTTGCTAAGACAATTTTTAAAAAATCTTCAGCTAACATCATACTTAATAGTGAGAGGCTTGAAGCTTTTCCACTATGATGAGTTACAAGGACAGGATGTCCACTCTCACCTCTCTTTTTCAAAAATGTACTAGAAGTCTTTGGTAATGCGATAAGACAAGAAAAGGAAATAATGGTATACAGACTGGAAAAGAAGAAATAAAACTGTCTTCATTCACAGATAACATGATCATCTTTGTAAAAAATCCTAAAGAATCAACAAAAACTCTTAGAACTCATAAGAGATTATAGCAGGATTGCAAGATACAAAGTTCATACACAAAAGCCAATTGCTTTCCTATATATAAACAATGAACAAGTGGAGTTTGAAATTAAAAACACAATACCATTTATATTAGCACTGAAAAGAATAAAATACTTTGGTATAAATCTAACAAAAAATATATAAGACCTATATGAGGAAAACTACAAAATTTTGGTGAATGAAATCAAAGAAATAAATAAATGGAGAGATATACCATACTCATGGATAAGAAGACTCAGTATTGTCAAGATGTCAGTTCTTTTCAACTTGATTTATAGATTCAGTGCAATCCTAATCAAAATCCCAACTTATATTATGAATATAAACAAACTGGTTCTAAAGCTTATATGGAAAGGGACAAGACTCAGAATAGCCAACACAATATTGAAAGTGAAGAACTAAGTTGGAGGATTGACAATACCCAACTTCAAGACTTACTATAGAACTACAGTAATCAAGACAGCATGGTAAAATAATTGGTAAAAGAATAGACAAATAGATCGATGGAACAGAATAAAGAGCCCAAAATAGACCCACATAAATATAGTCAACTGATCTTTGACAAAGGAGCAAATGCAACACAATGGAGTAGAGATGAATTCTCAACAAATAGCACTGGAACAACTGGATAGCCACATGAAAAAAAAATTAACCTAGACACAGACTTTACATCCTTCACAAAAACTCAGAATGGATCATAGACACAAATGTAAAATACAAAACTATAAAACTCTTATGAAGGAACATCGGAGAAAACCTAGATAATATTGGGTATGATGATGCCTTTTTAGATACAAAGTGATCCATGAAAGAAATAATTATTAAGCTGGACTTCATTAAAATTAAAAACATCTGCTCTGCAAAAGACAATATCAAGAGAATTAGAAGACAAGCCACAGACTAGAAGAAAATATTTGCAAAAGACACATCTAATAAAAGATTGTTATCCAAAATATACAAAGAACTCAGACCTCAGCAATAAGAAAACAGCTCTGTTAAAAAAATGGACCCAAGATTTTAACAGACACCTCCCCAAAGATACACAAATGGCAAATAAGCATATGAAAAATGTTCCACCATGATATGTCATCAGGGAAATGCAAATTAAAACAAATAGATAACACTACACATCTACCAGAATGGCCAAAATCTGGAACACTTACAAAAACAAATTCTGGGGAAGATGTGGAGTAATAGAAACTCCATTCACTGCTGGTGGGAATGCAAAACGTACAGCCACTTTGGAAGACAGTTTGACAGTTTCTTACAAAACTAAACATACTCTTACCATATGATCCAGCAATTGTGCTCCTTGATATTTACTCAAATGAATTGAAAACTTATGTTCACACACAAAAAAAGGGGCAGCATAAATAGACAGACAGACAGATAGATAGATAGATAAAGATACATATACAAGCACAGGTAGTGAAAAATTCTATCAAAAGAGTAAGGTAAGGGGATAAGGAATAAAGAGGATCTTTATTGTAGATAGGATGGCCAAGGAAAATTTTTATGGGAGGAAACATTTGATCAGACCTGAGTAAAAAGAGGGAGTGAGCCATGAAGATATCTGAGGACAGACTCAGAGAACAGCAGGTACAAGATCTCTACATCAGAATCCTGAGGTGGGAATAACTTCAGGATGCTATGGGGAGAATGGGAGGCCAGTGTACCTGGAGAGAGTAGTAAGCTAGGAGAGTGTAAGAAATGAGGAATGGATCATTACGTGGTGTAAAATACAGCCAGCCCCCGGGATCTGAGGTTGGTTTAATCCATGCGTGCAGAACCCACGGTTACTGAGGGCCAACTATACTGAACAATTTTACAGAAAAGACTTGAACATACCAAGATTTTGGTAGACACGGGGGCCATGGAACCAGTCCCTTGTGGATACCAAGGGACAACTGGAATGCCATCTCCCTTATTCTTCAAGGATATGGGAGAACTTGCTTGTTAAATTCTTACAGTATAGGACATACTGGCTTTATTATCATAGGCAGTGTTATTTAATGGAAAAAAAACACTCAGCTGGGGATAAAGGACCCTGGATTCTAATATCTGAGTAAAATGCTGTAAAAGTATTAAGCAAGTCAATTTGAGTCTTGGTTTCTTCAGTAACAAAATAATAGGGTTAACAGTAACTGTTCCCCTTGTTTTACAGAATTTTGTAGGGATTAAGCAAGATTAAAAAATTTTAAAGGCCCACTAAATTTGAACATTTGAAGGGAGAGGTTTGGAACACTGCTTTTCAAAATGTGGTCCCTAGACCAGCAATCTGGAAATCACTTTGAAACTTGCCAGGAATGCAAACTCTTAAGTCCCACCCCAGACCTACTGAATAAAAACTGGCAATGGTCTTAGTAATCTGTGTTTTAACGAATCCTTCAGGCGATTCTGATGCACACTCAAGTTTGAGAAGCACTGGTTTAGAAGAAGGTGAAATTGTTGAGCCAGTCCCCAAATTACCAAGCAATGAGAATTTCCTCTTGGAGGTTCAGAACGTTGCTGCTTGCAGCTGCCATGAGCTAGTAAATATACTGAATATTTCACATAATTCAGGATCTCAATGAGCAGGAACTGGCCCATATAATGACTGGAGGAAAGGGCCCCTACTAGCATTTAATGTGTAAGAGCCAGGATGCTAGATGCCCTTCAGCATGGGATAGTCCCATACAATTTTCAAATGTCCTGCAGGACATTCACATGGGTGTAAATCTGTTGACAATTAGCAGAGCCTAGAACCTAACTCTTTTTTACACACGACTACAGAGTTTTGTGTTTGTTTTTCCAGTGCTAATATACAATGATTTTTCTCTAAAGGTAACTACAGTCTAAATCAAGGTACTTTTTCTGAATTTTACTAATATTTGGATATTTTATCAGTCTGAGATGCAGTGTGTTCCTTTTTTATTTCTCCTCTATTTTAGAGTTGGAGCATTATATAGCTTTTAAAAGTATGTAGGTTAATTTTACTAATTTAATAAACTTTATTTCAGGATAGAAATGAAAGCATTACAAAATATTTTTTATAAAAAGGGACTGTTCAGTCTGAAAGATTTGAGAGCCACTGACATATATTGCATCATTTAACCTCACAACATCCTGATGAAGGTACTCATCAAAGTTAAGTAACTTGTGCAAAGTCACCACACAGTCAATAAGTCTCAAAGCTAGGATTCAAATTCAGACTTGTTTGCCTTCAAACACCAGGCTTAATGAAAACTATTTTCACACAAAAACCTGTGCATGAACACTTAGGTCAGCATCATTCATAATTACCAAAAACTGGAAAAATTCAAATGTCCATCAACAGGTGAATTGATTTAAAAAAAAACAAAACTGTGGTATATCTATTTAGTGGAATATTACTGAGCAACAAGAAGGAGCTGACACACACAAGATAGATGAACCGCAAAGGCATTGTGCTGAATGACGGAAGCCAGTCTCAAAATGTTATGTAATGTATGATTCCATTCAAGACATTCTGGAAAAGATAAAACTACAGAGATGGTGAATAATCAGTGACTTCCAGGGGTTAATGGTGTAGAACCGTACGCCCCTCTCAGATAGATTTTACTGTATGATAATTACAAAACTAACTAAACCAGGCCGTTTTCCCTGTGCCATGATGGATAAAAGACTGGCGTGGAAAAATGGGGTTACTCGAGGCAACACAAGGCGTGATTTTATTTTGGTCGAGGCTTCAAGCATCCCCTCTCATACAGACCCCACCACGCAGGCCCGGAAGTTTTCTCCCCACCTTCTCACACAAAGCTCCTGCCCCTGTGTTCTCTCACCCATCAAGGTGAGGAAAAGGAAACCTACCTTTCCTCAAATTCAGTCTCCAGATCTCTCTCACACTCGATCTCATCGATTTCTTACCTTTTAATGCAAAGTCGTCGCCTCCACCTTGCAGTGCTCTGGCTGCTGTGACATCACGAAGGCTCTGTTCTCTGTATTATCGTTGGCTCTGTTTCCTTAGTGACCCTGGGCCTCCACCAGATGAGTCCCCGGTCCGGGCTAGGGGGCTTTCTCTTATCCAGTTTGAGGCTCTTAGAGAATTCGCCTCTGCCCCTCCCTCTCGCGCACCTACCTCTTTCTGACATCTGGAGGCCAGGCAGGGCCTTGTATTTTATCACCAGCGCCCGCCAGCTGCTGTCACTCTCTGGATGGTCCCCTTAGCGCCAGGCTCCAACGCTCAGAAGCCGTCGCAATCCCGGGGTTCCTGAAACCCCGATCTTGCACGGCCCCCGAGCTGGCTCGAGTTTCCGCGGAGTCACACCGCAAGTTCGATGGCCAAGAGGGAGCGTCCTGGTTTCCCCCGGGGCCCTTCAAGGGTTAGCGACAGCCACAGGTAAAAAGGTGAACCTCCGCCCCCACTTCTGAAAGAGCAAGGCCTACCCCCAGCGAAGCTTCAGACTCTGCGAGGCTTGACCCACTTGTCCCGAGTAGGAGAACCCCAGACAACTCGCAGCTGGGAGCACTGACAGTGTTCCCCCGTCCCAGAACTACGCTTGCGCGCCTCTAGCCGTCCCTTGAACCCGTTCTCCCTCCAACGAGTACATTTCCCAGCAAGTCTGCGACTGCTCTGATTCAGGGGCAGGGGTCTAGATTCGACCCCTGTAATCCTAATTGGGCAGAACTAGGCGTGGCCACTGGAGAGCATCGCTCGCCTGGAGTTTTCCCAGTATGGTCCTGATTTATGTGACACCTCCACGATGACTGGGATTTATGTGAATAATTTGCATGAAACAAAGTTCTTCCAAATTACAGCATTCACTGTTCTATAGTAAGCAAAGGACAAAGGCAGATTCCTATTAACTTTTTACGACTTACATTAAACCACTAATTAAAAATTAGTGTCATAGGAAAAGCAGTCTCCTTTATTTTATAATAACAATAGCCAGTGATTATTAAGCACATACTGTGTGCCAGGCACTCTTACACTTTATATGTATTATCTCAACTGAAAAAGCAAAAATCAGCCCTGCCATTAACCAGACTCAGATGACACTGATAAAGCCTGCTACAAAGTTAATAGCAAACAATCTTTCCCCCAAATCATACTGCAGCTGTAAAGTGTCATAATGGTCCTCTTTAAATACCACTTTCTTACCAATGCGACATCCCCATCTTTGCCTTGCTACTCCCACTTCAAAAAAAAATACTGAGAAGTGTTGCTTGCTAAAATCACAGACTGTCAAACTATTTGACATCCTATCAGGAAAAATGAACGTCTCACTCTTGCCTGGAAGATCAGAGCCCTCTTTGAAAGAAAAACAATCTCTATTTCCAAGCCAGGTGCAGAGCTTCAGATACAGCATTTTCAGACACAACGTATCACATTTACCATAACTTTGAGATTTCTAAAGAGAGACGACCTGGAGTCCACTTTTTAATCCAAACCTGCCTTGCAATGAGCCTGTTAAAATGCTACAATAACCCTGGTTCATCCTTTGTGAGATGCTCCATGGTTCTCCTGGTGACCTTGTGGTAGCAAGTGAATAAATCTAATTTTGTTGGACTATAAGTTTATCTCTGTTAGCCCTTATCAGATATGTTTTAACACATTTTACTTCGGAACATAAGCTCAGAGACTGGCACATTGTAATCAAATAGTTAATGATTTATGTAATCTGTTTCCTCATTTTACAGATTACAGATGAGGAAACAGATTCAGAGAGGATAAGTAACTCACCCAAAGTCACCCATATGGTTTGGCTACAAGAACTCATATTCTTAATTGCTGTGTTTTGCACCCAACTACTTTCCAAATGCAAAGAAACAGCCCCAAGATGTTACTTGCTTAACGTTTCACAAATAGCAAATGGCAAAACTACAATTAGAGTCCTTATCTAATCCCAGTCCAGTTCTTTTCCTACTCTATGTCACTGTATTTTCTGGATATGTATGTGTGTACAATCTAGCTCATCTGCCTGATTTTGTATAGACTTCTGTATACTATTTATCCATGCATGACAATATCTCTGAGATCCAATACCTTCATATTTAAAATGGAAAATAAATTAGGTGCCATCCCTTGGTAAGGTATGACCTTGATGTTTTTTGTTGTTCATTCTAGCAGTGATGAATGTTAAGGGGCCTCACACTGAGAAGCATATCGGTTATTGTGAGAAATCAGTAATGCACAGAAAAGCACAGTGCCTAGTACTGAATAAGTGTTGTTTTGTCAGCATCACTTAAAATGTCTTCAGTTCCTTCCTAAATGGACAAGCCTGAGAAAACCACCATCAGTGGATTTAGGGGATTGGCTCTCTACATTTCTAGATTCTTATATCTAAGCAAGTCTCTCATATATTTTGATTAATAATGGACAGAATTTGAGAGCTTCACAAGGTATGGCGTTCTCCCGTGGTACATTTTGAAGATTGTTCCTTAGTGGTTCCTAAGGCGGTTGTGAAGATTAAACGAGTTAGTAATGTAATGTTGCTGAGACCACAGCCTGGCAAATGACACAGGAGCATCTCAAGGAAATTGGGAACAGTTAAGAGAGAGTCAAATGGAACTCATAATTAAGTATCTAGGACCTCGATAAAAACTGCCATGGACATTCAAATAAAGCAAAATAAGAAAAGTACAAGGAATACTATCTGGGAAAATTAAAAACTAGAAAATCATTGTCAAAATAAAATAGGCATGATTAAATTTTATGATATTCAATGATGCAGCAAGAGATGGAAATATGTATATATGTGTGCATGTGATATGTGTATAGAGAGAAAAAGAGAAATGAATGCTGCTGAATTTGAATCTGGATCCTGTAGATTTTCAAATTTAAATAAAGACCCAGTTTTACAAACTTTTTAAGAATGTTACAGATCTTAAAGAAAAAATATATTACCTGAAAGAGAAACAACAGAAATTATTGAATGGGCTATTAAAATTAAAAAATTTCAAATATTTGTTGACATATAATTTTTAAGTATACAGGTAAATGACTTGACAAATGTATACACTTCAGTAACCATCACCCCCATCTCTCTCTACAGAAAGCTTCCTAGAGACACTTTTGCAGTCAGTATCCCTGTATATAACATTTTAACAATTTCCCATTAAATATATGAAATCAGAATTTTTTAAATTAAAAATACAGTTGAATCATAGATTCTATAATGAAAATTTTATATAGTACTTTATTTGAAGTTATGTCTCTTGGATTTGTTAACTAAATGATTTTGCAAATGAAAATCAGCATTATTGACTTTTACATACTCAAACCGCCCAAAATACCAGTTGTTAGAACTGTACCAAAATAACCACAATGTCATTAACCCATCAATGGATAGCTTAAATTGAAGTTAGTTGAAATTTAACTTGTATTTTCCATTTATTATCACTAAATATTGACCTAAAGATTTAGAGAAATAATTTTTATACAATATATTGAAGCTATTTCTGTTGCCAATGTTTGGCTGTATTGTAATTGTTGCAGTGCCATGCAATCTAGAGTATATTTTAAGTTGTGTTTGAACTTACACTGATTAACAGTCAACTAAAACTAAATAGAAATAAAGTTTAAGGAGGAAGCAGAGCAGTTCTGAGAAGGAACAGAAGGAGTAAACCAAGTCCCCCAGTTCCATCATGTTTAGGTGATTTCTGGTTTTATTCTTCTATGTTGTGGGTATTTCAGGGGAAATCTGATTTATTATCATCTTACCTTTCTACCTAAGGCCGAATCTCTTAAAATGATGTGCTTTGTAAACCAAATACAAAGTAATAAGAAATAGGCTTGGAGATTTAGTATCTTTGTTTTTCCCAATCTTCTACTTGCTCACTGGTATGTTCAAAGGCGAGAAGATAGACTTCAAAGAGTACATGCTTACATCCTGTAGAATGTATTTTTGTGAAATAAATCTTGAAAATCACTCTCTGTCCATGTGTCTTTCCTTAGATAAAACCTCATGGTGTTGGGGACGAGAAGGTAAAGAGAAGCATAGTGATGGAATTGCTCTGGTAAAGGGATCAGTTATTTAAAAGGTATCCTCTTGCTCTTGCAGGTCCTCTGTTATTGTCTCTGTTATGGTGGAGAAGACCCATGTGATAGATACCTGGATTCCTGGCTTCTCTGAATAGAAATTGTAGATACAGAATTTGAGATGCTCTTCCTAATTAAAAGCAGTTTCTCAATTTTATTTGGATGATTCTATTTCCAGTTGGGGCATTCCTATTTTTAAAAGCCTAAAAAAGTTTCTGAGGATGGGAGTACAACAAATCTGACCAAAAATCTATTAACGATACAAGCATTTACTACAGTCACTGTACAAAGCCCTAAGAAAAAGCTGCTAAGGAATATCAGAACCATACAATACCTGTCCTCAAGTATAGTATCTCACAAAACTTATTTAGTGCTCTCTTGCTCAGAATATTAACTTGCTGACCTTTCATGAAATGTCAGATCTTACATAAACTTTCCTTATGTTAAAATCTTTGATATCTGGTGATGACTGATATTTACCAGAAGTCATTAGTACTCATCGCATTAACGAAATTTCTAGGCGTGTGAGTTGGCAGATGCTTAAAAGAACTGAACTATGGCTGAAGGCTTTTCACACTCACTACATTCACAGGGTCTTTCTCCAGTGAGCATTCTTTTGGTGTTTGGTGAGACTTGCATTCTGGCTAAAGACTAACACATTTACCACATTTACCACATTCATAGGGTTTCTCTCCAGTATGTATTGTCTGATGTGTGGTAAGGTGTGAACTCTGGCTGAAGGCTTTTCCACACTGGCTACATTTACAGAGTCTCTCTCCAGTGTGTTTTCTGATGTTTGGCAAGATTTGCACTCTGGCTAAAGGCTTTCCCACATTTATAAGGCTTCTCTCTGGTGTGGATTACTTGATGTATGGTAAGGTGTGAACTCTGGCTGAAGGCTCTCTCACATGCATTACACCTGTACGGGTTCTCTCCAGTGTGAGTTCTGTAGTGACTTCTGAAAGCAGAGTGGTCTCTTCAAGCCTTCCCACAATCAACACATTTAAAGACGTTTTCTCCATTATGAGTCCTCTGATAATGAGTCAGGGATGATCTTTGGCCAAAGCCTTTCCCATACTCATTACATTCATATGTTTTCTCTCCAGTGTGTATTTGTGATGCTGAATAAGAGCTGACCAATTTCAGAAGGCTTTTTTACATTATAACTTTGCACTCAGAGGGTTTCTCTCCAGTGTGTATTCTTTTATGTTTAATAAGTGATGAGCTCTGGCTGAAGGACTTCCCACACTCACTATGTCCATAGGGTTTCTCACCAGTGTGAGTTCTCTGATGTGTGTGTGTGTGTTTTTAAAAAGGTTTATTTATTTTATTTATTTTTGGCTGTGTTGGGTCTTGGTTGTGGCATGCGGGATCTTCACTGAGGCATGCGGGATCTTTCGTTGCAGTGCGTGGGCTTCTCCCTAGTTGTGGTGTATGGGTTTTCTCTTCTTTAGTTGTGGCATGCAGGCTCCAGGGCACATGGGCTCAGTAGTTTGTGGCATGTGGGACCTAGTTGAGGCACGAGAGCTCAGTAGTTGTGGCACACAGGCTTAGTTGCCCCGGGGCATGTGGGATCTTAGTTCCCTGACCAGGGATGGAACCTGCATCCCCTGCATTGTAAGGCAGATTCTTTACCACTGGCCCACCAGAGGAGTCACTGTCTGATGTTTAATAAGAGAACTCCTGCTGAAAGTTTTCACACAGTCATTGAATTTGAAGGGTTTCTCTCCACAGTGGATTTTCTCATGCTGAGTAAAGGTTACATTCTCACTGAAGATTTTCCAACTATTACATTCAGAAGATTTCTCTCCAAAATGAGAAGATAAAGGGTGACTCTTTGGATGATTATTAAGAAAAGAATAGTAACTGAAAATTTTCCCACATTCCTTACAATTGTATTGTTTCTCTACACTGCACATTTTATGTTTCATTAGTTCTGTATTCTGTTTGAAAATACCTTCAGTCATATCACACTTATATGCTCTCTTTCCTATAGGAATTTTTGTTGTATAATAGGATATATTCTTGCAAATTTTCTTTTTGCCTGGCCCCTCTCTTTGTTGAGTATTTTTTTGCTGGCAACTGACATTTGATCCTATACTCTGCTGGTCTCCCTCTCTTGGCTCTCCAACCTATTCTTTACATTCCCTATCTTCTCTCAAGTTTAGGTTTCAGGGACCATCTTTGGTAAGTCTTTTCATTATTGCTCCCAAGGCGGTCTTATTCAGAAACATCCTGATTTTCAATAGACTTTTTGGTCTCTAAGATTATTTTCTCAGCCTGAAAGAAAATTTTTTAACGCATGTGTCTTGTGCTGAGTGACAGGAAACTGGTGAAGGTGAAGTGATATCATGAAAACATGTCCACGGATATATATGGCTCTTACACTCTGAAATATGTCTTTGCATTTAACAGCACAGAGGGATGAGGAACGAAGATATACATAGGACAAGAATGGTATGAAAGGAGGCCACATCAATCTATATACATAATTCAAAATGTGAGAGAAGGAAGGGAGGTGATCTAGTGGGAAGCATCATCAGAAGTTAGACAGATGGACCAGAAAAAAGGAAAATGGTCATGCCATTTGCAGGGAAATGACTGGGGTTGGGGGTAGTGGGGTGGGGGAGAGAATACTGGAAAGCTGGAGGCAAAGCAATTACTCGGAGATGTTTGGGCACTTATTTCACTTTTTACAGTCGAGTGAGAATATCACCTCCTGCTGGTGTTTTCAATACCAGAATCAGGAAAGTCCAATCTGAGTAAACATTTCTTTTCTTTTTTTCTTTCTTTTTTTTTTTTTTTTTGCGGTACGCGGGCCTCTCACTGTTGTGGCCTCTCCCGTTGCGAACACAGGCTCCGGACGCGCAGGCTCAGCGGCCATGGCTCATGGGCCCAGCCGCTCCGCGGCATGTGGGGTCTTCCCGGACCGGGGCACGAACCCGTGTTCCCTGCATCGGCAGGCGGACTCTCAACCATTTCGCCACCAGGGAAGCCCCCTGAGTAAACATTTCTTTAAATGAAAGTAGCAGGCTTCCTGAATAGTGACAAATGCCCCTACTATAAAATTATGTGGTACACCATGTGCAAAACAATGTCATCTTCAGGTACCTGGCTTTTGTTGGGGGATTCTGAGGAATGTGGTGAGCCACAGTGAGATATGCTGCATCTGTTCCTGCTCTGTAGGACCACCTAAGTTTCAAGCTTGAAGACAGTTGGCTAATTAGTTTAGAATTTTTCAGGGTTTCTTTTTATTTGGTAAAGAGGCTCTCTTTCCCCCAATCCCTAGCCCATTTGAAACATGCATATGTATAATAACTGGGAAGGTATCTGAACTTAAAATCTAGGTCTTCGTGCCTAAATTATGTGTTTCCTGACTAATTTCATGGCTGGCAGTCTCTCCTCATCATAGCCATCTATGTTCTCCCAATCTGTTCTCTACAATTTCAAGGTGACACTGTTTTGCACACAGTGGGGTTTTATAACCATGGACCACACAAGAGTCTAGGTAGATGGTGAGGGCAATCATGGCATTCCGAAGTGTCAGGAACCCAGGCTCTTCTATCTTGTTTGTCCATCATGTATAAACTTGACCTCATACTCCAAGATTATAAGGAGAACAGAAGGGATAAAGAAGGGCAAAGATCAGCAATTTCTTCAGAAAGTTTCCCAGAAGCTGCCACCTGACACTTCTGCATATATTCTATTGAGTAGAATTCTAAGATAGCTCCAAGATTCCCACTCCTGTGGTACTAACTCTGTATAATCTCCTCCCTTTGAGTGTGCATAGTTCCTGTGACTATGGTGGGGTAGTCATTTCCTTGATTAGGTTACATTATATAAGACTCTATGGTAGCAGACTGGACAGATTCTCCTTCTGGCTGTGAAGAAGCAAGATGCCTCACTGTGACAGGGCCACTTGGCTAAAACCAAAGGACAGCCTCTAGTTGCTAAGAACAATGCCCAGCCAAAAGCCAACAAGAAAATGGGTCCTACACAAGGAACTGAATTCTACTAACAAACTAAATGAGCTTAGAGAGGATCTCAAGCCTCAGATGAGACTGTGGTTCCAGCTGACATCCTGATTTCAGCCTGTATTAAACCCTGAACAGAGAACCCAGTTGAGCCGTGTTCTGACTTCTGACCTACAAAAATGTGACATAATAAATGGGTGTTGTTTTCAGCTGCCAAATGTGTGGTAATTTGTTATGCAGCAACAGGAACCTAACACAAAATGTTTAATGGATGGATAAATAAACCAAGGACTTGAAGAAGTGATTACTAGAGAATGGTACTGTTGAAAGGGAGCTTTTTCTACAGAACCTACCATTTACTACAATAAGTCAAATAACTTTAGATTTGATTTCAGAAGTGTATATATGGGAACATAAATTTTAAGGTGAGAGGATAAAATGTGTTAATGCTCTGAACACTGGAATGGCATTTCTGATGGGAATAAACTCATATTTACCTGGTGTCCTGCAGTTAGATGCATGGTAGCCAGCCTCTCTCCTTTGGGCTCCATTTTGAGGGAAGGAAGAATCCTGGGAAGACAGAGATGTCAAAAGAACATGCAGTCCTGAAGACAAACTACTGACCAGCAAGTCCCTCAGAACAACAGATGTGGCCCCTACCTTCTCTCCAAAGAAAGCTATCAAAAGAAGCAAAAGGACAGATATAACTCCCAACTCCTAAGTTTCAGAGAAAGGAATTCTTATCTCTGTTATTAGAGTGGGTTTCAGGCAACAGTTATCTGGATGCTATCGGGGGCAGGAACAGAGAGGGAAGCATGAGGACATAGGATGCGTGGGCAGGGAACACTAGGAGGTGACAATCAGATACAAAAAAGGAAGATGAAAATATTAAGGAGAAACTTTACCTCAGTAAGGTGTTCATGTGGTATAAAGTGTTATATCCTTTTTGGAGAGTAATTTGACCCCTCATACCACAGGATCATGCAGCATTTTGTTGAAGTAATAGTACTCTTAACAACTAGTTATAAGAGAATCATTTTTTACAAAACAGAATCTTTTAAAAACAAAAACAATCACAGGTTAAAAGATGATCCCTGCAGAAAGCATTAAAATATCAAAAATTCCAATCTAAATATGCCATAAAAAGAAATAAAATTTACAAAGTATTAAAATGGCATCTTGAGGGAACAGCCCACCCCTATCAAAATAATTATGAAAACTACACAGCCAACATATAAAATGCTTGTGATAGAATGAAAATGTCTGAAACAATTATTGTGACTATTCTACAATTATAATTGAGTAAAAAGTATGCATTTATCTAGTCAGGGAGTGGAAAGAAACATGGAAAATACACTTGATGTGTTTTAAGATTCTGGCTGATTTTTGCCCTTTTCACTCTTGTTGGAAAGTTTGTGCAGTGATAGAAAATAAAATTACCTAGGATTGACTCTGTGCCTAAAGAAGGGTAAGGAAAACTTATGTTTCCTACTTTTACTTTGCAGACTGCCTTCTTCTAAGCTTATTCCATTAGTACATTTTTTCTATAAGCCATACTTATTTCTTCCTCATTTGGGTTAAATCCTCCAGAGACACAATCTTCATTATTTTCAGAGTTTTGAGACAAAATTTAAACTCCTTGTTCAGGAGGATCTGAAACTGTTTCAGCACAAGTAATTTCACCATTTCTTTGATCTTGCCAGTGCCAATGCTCTAAAGACCTCTGGGTCAAGTTTGTCTGTCGATTGATCCTGCACAACTAGCTTTTCCTCCACATAAGGGTTCAGAAGATGTCTGAAAGGAGCTGGAAGATAAAGCTTCTCTTCAGACTGCAAATCCTCTTCCAACATGCAATTTCTTTGGAGGCTCACCTTCATCTCAGGCATTTGAGCTGTACTTTCAACCTCTGAAGTTCCAAGCTGAGGCCTCTATCCAGAAAACCTGTGGGCAGAAACACAACTGCAAACATTTACTGAACAGTACTCTGTAGAGGACACCAGGATTCCAAACTTTTAAAAGATGTTAAACTATTAGGGGGAAGGTTGACAGGAACCTTTATTATATATAAATCAGATGGACAAGCAAAACAGTGGGACATCAAGCCATCATATGCCTCCTGCAAAAATAAGGACAGGGCTTCCCTGGTGGCGCAGTGGTTGAGAGTCCGCCTGCCGAGGCGGGGGACACGCGTTCGTGCCCCGGTCCGGGAAGATCCCACATGCCGCGGAGCGGCTGGGCCCGTGAGCCATGGCCGCTGGGCCTGCGCGTCCAAAGAAGGACAAAGCCACATGTATCAGTATTCTTGTCAGAAAATTGAATCTAAATCTAAATATAGTCTTTAGATATAACCACCAGCTTGTAGAGATTACAGAGGACAGAAATTGTTTAAAAAAGAAATGTTAATTGATACCACTAATATGTAATTATCCAAATCCAAAACGTAGGAAATTCTACATGATGAATGACCCTGTTTCTTCAACAACAGCAACAACAAAAATGGCATGGGGAAAAAAAGAAAGGAGATTGTGAGAAAATGGCAGAGTAAAGAAATCCAAAAGTCTGTCCCTCCACAAAAGCAACAATTGCAATTCTGGAAAAAAACTGTCAGAATCAACTGTTTTAAAATTCTAGAAATTAACCAAAACTTGCAGCAGCCATTGGAATGCTTAATAATCAAGGAAAATCATCTGAATCTTAGTAAGAACAGTGAGCTTTATGGCATTTTAACTGGTCCCATTCTACACTCCCTAGTTTGTCAGTAGCCTTGAAGATAATAGCCCTCATTTTCAGCACGGGTACTAGTACCAGAGGGAATAGAATAGACCTCATCCACAAAGAATTGTGGTTTTTTTGTTTTACCTGTCAGGTGGGTTCATGGAGGAATGACTCAAAGAAAATATAAGAAGACTGAACACTTACTAATTCATTGTATGAGGCCAATATTACCCTAATACTAAAGACAGAAAAAGACATCACAAAAAAATCAAAACTACCTAACAATATCCCTTATGAATCCAGATGTTAAAATCTTCAACAAAATACTAGTAATGTGAATTCAGTAGCATATTTAAAATATTATATACCACAGCCAAGTGAAAGTTATCCCAGGAATGCAGGATGATTCAACATAAAAAATCAGTGTAATATACCTTATTAACAGAATGAAGGGGGGAAACCACTAGTTCATCTTAATAGATGTAGAAAAAGCATTTGACAAAAATCCAACACCCTTTCATGAATATATATATATATCACAACAAACTAGGGAAAGAAGGGAACTTCCTTAGCCTAATTAAGGGCATCTATGAAAAAAACCACAACTAACATCATGCTTAACAGTGAAAGACTGAAAGCTTTCCCCCTAAGATCAGGAACAAGACTAGGATGTCCATTCTTGCCACTTCTATTCAACACTGTACTGGAAGCTCTAGCTTAGGCAATTCAGAAAGAAAGGAAAACAAACAAACAAACAAAAAAAGCATCCAGATTGGAAAGGAGCAAGTAAAACTATCTCTATTCACAGATGACACAATCTTCTATCTAAAACCCTAAAGAATCCACACACACACAACACACACACACACACACAAACTATTCCAACAAACGAGTTCAACAAAATTGCAGGATAAGATAAAATTGAAAGATCAATTTGCAAAACTCCGTTGTATTTCTATATACTAACAAAGAATAATCCAAAAATAATATTGAGAAAATAATTCTATTTATAATAGTATGAAAAAGAAAAAATACTTAGGAATAAATTTAACCAGAGAAGTGCACAAAATTTAAAATGAAAGTTATAAAACACTATTGAAAGAAATTAAAGAAGATCAAAGTAGGGCTTCCCTGGTGGCTCAGTGGTTAAGAACCCGCCTGCCAATGCAGGAGACATTGGTTCGAGCCCTAGTCAGGGAAGGTCCCACATGCCGTGGAGCAACTAAGCCCGTGTGCCGCAACTACTGAGCCTTCACTCTAGAGCCTGCGGGCCACAACTACTGAGCCCACATGCACAACTACTGAAGCCTGTGTGCACTGAAGCCTGTGTGCACTGAAGTCTGTGTGACTAGAGCCTGTGCTCTGCAACAAGAGAAGCCACTGCAAGGAGAAGACCGCGCACCTCAACGAAGAGTAGCCCCCGCTTGCCGCAACGAGAGAAAAGCCCCTGTGCAGCAACGAAGACCCAATGAGGCCAAAAAGAAAGAAAGAAAAGAAAAGAAAAGAAAAGAAAAAGATCAACGTAAATGGGAAAATATCTGGTGCTTATGCACTGGAACACTTAATATTGTTTTAAAGGCAATATTCCCTGGATGATCTACAGACTAAGTGATTCAAAATCTTAGCTGCCTTCTTTGCAGATATGGACAAGCTGATCCTAAAATTCATATGGAATTGCAAGGGACACCAAATAGGGAAAGCAATCTTGAAAAGAACAAAATAAGACTGACACTTCCTGGTTTCAAAACTTACTACACAGCTACATTAATCAAAATAGTGTGGTATGAGCACAAGTCAGTGGAACAGAAGTGAGAGTCAATAAACATATGTGACTATGGTCAATTGATTTTCGACAAGGGCTTCAAGACCATTCAATGGGGAGTCACTTTGGGGAATCACTTTTTCAACAAATTCACATCCAAAAGAATGAATTTGGATCCCTATGCCCACGTATTCAAAAATTAACTCAAAATTGATCAAAGACCTAAATGTAAGAACTAAAACTCTTAAAAGGAAATGTAACTATAAACCTTTGGGACACTGGATCAGGCAATTATCTTAAATATGGCACCAAAAGCACAAGTAACAAAAGAAAAAAAATAGATAAATTGGGCTTCATCAAAATTTAAAAATTTGTGGATCAAAGGACACTATGAAAAGTGTGAAAACAACCCATATAATGGGTGAAAATATCTGCAAATAATATATCTGACAAGGATCTAGTATATAGAATACACAAAGAACTCTTATAACCCAGCAACAAAAACACAACCCAATTTTTAAAACAGGTAATGGATCTGAATAGTCATATTGTCGAGGAAGACATGCAGATAGCCAATAAGCATATAAAATAATGCTCAATACCATTAGTCATTAGGCAAATGTGAATAATAAAAACCACAAGATACCATTTCACATCCACTAGGACAACTATACTCAAAACAATTTGATTTTCAACAAATATTGATAAGGACATTGAGAAATGGAACCCTTACACATTGCTGGTGGAAATGTAAAATGGTGCAGCTGCTGTGGAAAAGTTTGACATTTCCTTGAAAATTTAAATATAGAGGTACCATATGATCCAGCAGTTCTACTCCTAGGCATAAACCCAAGAAAACTGAAAAACAAAAACAAACAAATAAACAAACAAAAACACATTCACACAAAGTCTTATACATGAATTTCCATAGCAGCATTATTCATAATAGGAAAAAGTGGGAAAAATTCAAATGCCCATCAACAGATTAATGGATAAACAAAATGTGTTATATACACACAATGGAATATTATTCAGTCTTAAAAAGAAATGAAGTGCTAATAAATGTTACATGTGTGAACCTTGAAAGTGAAAGAAGGCAAACACAAACAGCCACATATTGTATGACTCTATGTGAAATGCTCAGAACAGGCAAATTCATAGACAAAAGAGAACAGTGTTTGTCAGGGGCTGGGGAAAGGGTGGAATGAGGAGTGACTGCTCAGTGTGTACAAAGCTTCTTTGGGGGTGATGAAAATGTTCTGGAATTAGATAGCTGTGATGGTTGCACAACATTGTGAATATACTAAAAGCTAATGAATTACACACTTAAATGGTTAAATTTTATGTTATGTGAATTTTACCCCAATAAAACAAGAGAGGCATAACCCACACAAAAACTTGCATGCAAATGTTTATAAATGCTTTATGCATAATCTTCAAAACTTCAAAGCAATCACGATGTCCTTCAACAGGTAAATGAATAAACAAATGGTGTACGCCCAACTACTGTGGATCCAATACTATCCAACAATAAAAAGGAATGAGAGATTAATTCACACAATATCGATGAATCTTAAATCCTTTTTGCTAAATGAAAGAAGCAAACTGAAAAGGCTACATACTACATGATTCCATTCATGACGTTCTATTAGAAAGGCAAAACTAGAGGGATGGAAAACAGATCAGTGGTTGCCAGTAGTTTGGGGAGAGGAAGGTATTTGACTAGGGGAAGCACAGAAGATTTTTTAGGGTGATGGAACTAACCTGTATCATATTGTAGTTTGGATATACAAAACTATGCAGTTTTTTAAACCAACAACTTTACAACATAAAGAATGAGCTTTAATAAATTAGAATTTTTAAAAATCCAATCAGGAGATTGGGTGATCTTAGGATAGATTGTAAGATGTGAAAAAAGATTCTAATTATGTTACAAATGTATGACATGACCTCACTAAGGAGGATGGAGAATAAAGGGAATGATTTAAGTATCTTTGGAAATGACTGGAAACTGTAAGACTCAGACAAAAGGAATTAACTTCACACAGCACTCTAGTTGGTATATTTGTTTCTCTTGGGAATATGAGAAACAAATTCTGCAACAGCTGTACATGTACACTGGAGTTGAACAGATAATTAAATGGATGGTTGACTGTGAGTGCCAGGTTTCTCACTATTGGGCAGGGAAGTTACAAATAAGCTAGAGAGAAGGTTAAAATGATACACGTGGTATTGGATTAGAGTCAGAGACATCAGCATGTATTCACCTTTAGCTTAATATAGATATGGATGGATACAGAAATAATTATAGATATGTATGGATATATCGGTTAGTATACATATATAGTATAGTCTAACACTGGCAGCTGAGAGAGCCCAGAAGCAGTGACACCTCAGTGACAATGAGCACACCCTATATTGTTGACTCCAGGACTGGGACAGAGAAAACACAAGATGAACCTGGAGCATCTTGTATTGACAGAAAGTAAGAAAATGCTTAAAAAAATAATAGGGAAATGGGTAGGGGGAATGTCAAAGTGACATAGGACCCAACCTAAGAGCACCCAATGGCCAAAGCTGAAATAATTTGAGCAATAAAATAGTGTGCTCTTGTATTATAACACAAAGTATAAAATAAATATCAATGGATTCATATTGATATAAATAATTGAATAAATAAATAGGGGACTAAAAAACTAATCTCCCTTACAGAGCATTCCAAATAATTTATATAGCTACTCTCCCCTGCAGGATGGGGAGGTAAATTTCCCCTCCTCCCACTCCTTCTATGGGCTATGCTTATTGACTTGCTTCAAAGAATAGAATATGGAAGGAGAGGTAACTTTACAGTGGGGAAACCTGGTAAATAATACCTCAGTCAGGTGATCAAGAATAATATCATCAGTGATAAGTCATGTTAATAGCATGTATCCTTGATATGAGATGTATCCTTGATGTGATGAGATTGGGACTTCTCTTCTGTGGTCTTTCGTACCCAAACCTATAACCCCAGTCTAATCATGAGGAAAAAAATTAGAAAAATCCCAATTGAGGGACATTCCACAAAATACCTGACCAGGTCAAGGTCATCAAAAACAAGGAAAGCCTGAGGAAAATGCATAGATCAAAGGAGACTAGGGAAACATGACATGTAAATGTAACATTGTATCCTGGAAAGAGTCTTGGAACAGAAAAAGAACATGAGGGGAAAACAGTGAAATCCTAATAAAGTGTAGTGTTTAGTTAATAGTAATGTACCAGTGTTGGTTTCTTAATTGCGATAAACATACCATAGTAGTATAAGATGTTAACAATAGGGGAAACTAGGTCAGGGGTATTCAGGAACTCTCTATACTACCTTTACAACTTTTCTGTAGATTTAAATTTAAATAGATCTAAAAGTATTTAGAATTAAAAGTTCATCTTTTAAAAAGAGAAAGACTTAAACACAATGTGTGCACCTCATTTGGGACTAATTCAAACAAACAAACTGAAAAAAAGTGGAGGGGCCTCCCTGAAGAAGTAGTTGATCCAAGTCTCAGGTGGGGAATACATAGTGAGCATAAAGGCAGTTATGCCAGGAAACAAGGAAGGTCTCTGAAAATACAGCAAAAAGACACAGAAGCTGACTTAAAGGTCTTCCCATTAGCAAAATTTTGGATAATTCGAGAATCAAAAGAATGATGACAGTAATGCATATAGCATGTTGAATTTTTAAAAGAATGCTTGAGGACATAAAAATATTGATAAGAGGGGAGAAATGTACCTTAACATTATGCAGATACCGCCTTAACCTAAGTGATCA
Organism: Neophocaena asiaeorientalis asiaeorientalis; assembly: GCF_003031525.2. Classification (NCBI taxonomy): domain Eukaryota; kingdom Metazoa; phylum Chordata; class Mammalia; order Artiodactyla; family Phocoenidae; genus Neophocaena; species Neophocaena asiaeorientalis. The sequence goes on along the minus strand of NW_020175103.1, from coordinate 1,117,354 downwards.
AACTTAACCAATAGTGGGACAAAGTGACATAAAGTACCTTCTGATGTGATGCAATGGGAGATACATATATGGTACTCATGCCAACAATGCTTAATCATAACCTAATCATAAGAAAATAACTAGCCAAATCTTAATTGTGAACATTCTACAAAGCAACTGACCTTCACTCTTTAAAAATGTCGATGTTAAAAAACACAAAAAGGTGGATGTAGTATTCAATATCACAATTTATTTATCCATTGTACTTTTTTTTTGGATATTTGAGTTATTTTCAGTTTTTGCTACTATAAATTATTCAGCTATGAACATTCATGTACATGATTTAGGACACTTGTGTATGTATCACTGTTGAGAATTTACCTGGGAAGGGAATTATGGGCTCATAGCGTATATATCTTCAATTTAGTTAATACCAAACTTATTTCCAAAGTCATCATACCAACTTAAATTAAGGGGTTAATTGTGCAAAGTTCTGTACTTTTGTGTGGTTGGATCTTTCCATAATTTTTTAAAAATATAAGGTTAATAAGGAGGATAATTTCCTTCTCCTAAGACATACTACCAAAGGGGACAAAAAGAGAAAGAAGGGAGGGGGGAGGAAGAAGGAAAATAACCCTAAAAATTATATATGATTATCTCTAACATTATTCTAAGTTTTTTTCCCTTTCCTGGTTTAGTGGCTGGGTGACCAACACAGAAGAGTTGAAAAAGAAATAAAGTATGATACGCTCTTACCGGCACAAGCCAACAGTATCTATCTTCAATCCCTAAGGATAGAGTTACTTTCCTTGAATCTCAGTTTCAGAGTCCCTCACTTCTACTACAATCCTTGAAATGGCTGTGTTTTACTCATTCTGAGAATACCAGCATCTTTCCCTTTATTCTCATCTATAACCCTCAAGCATTTCAGTTTAATCATCTACTAGTGAAGTACTTTCTTTCCATTCAGAAATACATTTTACTTTGCAACTATTACAAACTTGCCTCTATGTGTGTATGGTGTGTGTCTGAGCCAAAATTTCACAAAACAACAATTATTCCTACTATACATGTTTGCTGTTACTCTTATTGTGTGTATAAGCTACTCTGGTATACATATTTGCTATTCTATTTCTTTCTTTCTTTTTTAAAACGCTGTTTGCAAGCCAGTGGCTCAATTTCATAACTCACAATGGTCCCAAAGTTTGAAAAACACTAGTCACTACAGCTTCTGATCCTCAGATACTGTGCCACCATCTAAATGCTAATCTTTCCCGGCAGTCTATTCAGAGCATTCCTTAGCAGCAGAGGACTTTGTCCATCTGAAAATCTCGAGTCAAAGGTTATCTCCTGACAAAGGGAGTTCTCTGTGTCTCACGCGTCTCCTCTGTCCTCCTATATGGCATATAGTTCGTTGTAAGTCAGTGTCTACTTTTGACCACAGAGTAATACGTTTTATAACCCATTACACACACTTGAATACACAAAAGCTTCACGAAACAAATACTTGCCCTTTCTATATGTGTTGCTCTCTGATACTTTCTATTCCATTTGGGTAAAAAAATGCTTTCACTCTGAAGAAGCACTTTATTTCTATGGCTCTGGGACCTGGAGATTAAAAGAAACAATGAGAAGTGTCCAACACAAAAAAATGAATCTCTGTGGAGAGAACCCTCACTCTGCAGCTCGAGAAAGAATACTGCAGCCTTCATCCCCAAGTCCTACTTACTCCGGGAGGTAACAAGAATGGCCAAATGATTTTTATAAAGCCCATTTTAAGGATGTAAAGTAGGTGCATGACGTTGTTATTAAAGAAAAAGCATGAGTCCCCAAAATCACTCTGGCAGAAACAGTCATCCTGAGTGTGTCCCAACCGATCTCTTGAACAGGGAGCAACACAGATCCCACAATGGGGAAACCTACGAGGAAAAACAGAACGGAAAAGGCCGACAAGTGCTAAAGAAAGGCCTTGATGTGCACACTTGCCTGGAACAAACCTCAGCATTGGCGATAAAACTCGAGACTTCACCTGGAGGACAGGCGGTTGCCAGGATACGTAGCTATCCATCCAGACACTCCCACGACTCTGTCCGGAGCGTTGTGGTGCCGCAGCCTCACAACTGACAGTGGGGCATCTCCATAGAAAGCTTTTCCGAAAGGGCAAAGCGTACTGTCAGCCAGTACTCCGGAACACACTATTCAGGCTCCCACTAGACACTCACCCTCCCAATTAACGCGGGCTGGGGCGACGGAGCCAAGGGCCAGCGGTGGGAAATGACGCAACAGAGGCGCCGGGAATCCTGTGCAACCAGCCGCTCCCGCCGTCTCCATGGAAACAGCCAGATTGGTCCCAGCGCTCAAGGCAGCGGTTTTTGATCTGAACCTAGGAACCAAGGGTCAAGCTTAGCACTCTAAGTCCGCCTGTCTTCCTGCTAGCAATCCAGTTTTGTTTATCCTCCCATGTCTTCGTCTTCTTGGCAGAGAATAACGCCTGCGCAAAACCAGAGTCTCAGGTTCCATTTATGTTGTTTAGGAATATAATCTGGGTACCCTTACCAAGGCTTATTTAACATCCAGAGCAGATAACTTTTTTTAACACTTCTCTCCTCTGTACAAGAAAAATTATTTTCAGTAATAATCCTGAAATGGAATGAATAATAATAATGGCCAGTGAAATAGTCTTTATTTCACTTCACATATAATTATGAAAGTTTTAAAGAAGTTTTTAATATAGGCCAAAAAGTTTTTAAATAATGGATTGGTATTTTTAATTACATGAATGTATTTCTGGGAAAAGATGAAAAAAACTCACCTACATATTAGTGTGTTGCAGTAATGAATAATCACTTCATAGTTTCTGTTTTTGAGTCTTCTGCAAATTTCTCAATGACTGACAAAATTTATCCTGTTTGTATAATCACCTTCAATAGACAGTATAGCCAGATTTGTCAATTTATCATCCCTTGTAGCTGATTGAAGAACTGTCTGGCTATTGTAAATTGTGCTGCAATGAGCATTGTGGTACATGACTCTTTTTGAATTATGGCTTTCTCAGGGTATATGTCCAGTAGTGGGATTGCTGGGTCGTATGGTAGGAAGAACGCTTTATTTTATTAAATTCATTTTAAGAAGTTTCTTTCACATGAAGCAACAGATATACAAATTGGGAAAATCTTAAAGGTAAGTTTGGTAGAAGTTCATAAAAGTCCCATTTCAAAATTCACAGCAATTGTTTGCAAATGGATTTTAAATTTCTCTGCAGTACAAAAATTGTAAAGACACGAAGTCCAAGAAGTCACATAGAAAGGTGTAAGTTAAGTATGCTCAGCATTTCTTCTGTTTTTAAGATTAAAATTTTTTTCTTGTCCCTCTTCTTCCAACCAATTTCTCTCCTTATATTGCTTAAACTCCTTATATTCAGGAGACCCTTTCCCCCTTAAAGAACACAAGATTTAATTCTAGCCTTGTATCTGTCTGTGTCATTTCACTCTTCATTCCATGATTTGTGAAAGGAAATGACAGTTATGTCATGGAAGAGGGATGAGTAGGAATGTCCAGGACTCAGTCCCTCCATAGAAACAACTATTGAGCTCGCAGGACTGTGTGAAGCAACTCTTTTGGAAATCTGGGGTCTAGTCAAACACTTGCAGAGTCCAGAAGAGAGATTGATGAAGAGATTGATAAATTTTGGTGAATCTCACTGTTTCATACAATGGCTACCATCCCCCATCTCCTAGCACTATGGCAGGCAGCCAGTGGGAACTATGGGCCTTGCTCCTGGTGTAGCTTTCCGGTGTTGTGGTAGGCAATAAAGACCTTGCACTCTAAACATTGGGGTTTAATGTTTTGATTGCTTATCACTGCTTTTGGTTGCTGAGGAGCCAGTACAGAGTCCAGCCATAGTTTTAACTCCAAAGAGCTGAAATGGCTTCCCAACCCCTAGGGGTTTTTAAAAAACAGTGCTTCACCCCATAAGCTTTGGTGTGTTGTGCTTTCGTTTTCATTCTTCTCAAGTTATTTTCTAATTTCCTTTGTGATTTCTTTTATGTTCTTTTTTGTTTAAGACTATGTTATTTAATTTCCACACGGTTACAAATTTTCTAATTTTTCTTCTGTTATTGATTTCTAGTTTCATTCCATTTTGATCAGAAAATATTCTTTGTATGATATTAATCTTTTAAAAATTATTAATGCTTTTATTGTGGTTTTACATATGCTCTATCCTGGAGAATGTTTCATGTTCACTTGAGAAGAATGTGTGTTCTGCTGTTGTTGGGTGAAATGTTCTATATGTATATTTTGTTAGGTCTAACTGGTTTATATTGTTGCTCAAATCCTCTATTTTTTAAAAACTAATCTTGTTGCTCTATTCATTAAAGAATTCCATCTGCAATAGCATCAAAAATAATAAAATACCTAAGAAGAAATTTAGCCAAGGAGGCAAAAGATTTGTACTTCAAAAAGTACAAAACATTGCTGAAAGAAATTAAAGAAGACCTAAGTAAATGGAAAGACATACCATGTTTATGAATTAAAGACAATATTAAGATGGCAATACTACTCAAAGCAGATTTGATGTATTCCCTGTCAAAATCCCAACAATGTTTTTTACAGAAATAGAAAAACCCATCCTAAAATTCATATGGAATCTCAAGGGACCCTCAAAACCAAACCAAATTTTGAAAAGGAACAAGTTGGAAGACTCATACTTCCTAATTTCAAAAATTATCACAAAGCTACACAGTGGTAATCTCAACAGTGTGGTGCCGGAATAGGGATATACGTCTAGACCAATAGAATAGAAAAGAAAGCCCAGAAAAAACAAATTCCACGTATATATCAACTGATTTTCAACCAGTGCTAAGACCATATAATTGGGAAGTAACAGTCTTTTCCAACAAATGGTACTGGGAAAACTGGATATCCACATGCAAAATAATGAAGTTGTACCCTTACTTTACACCAAATACAAAAAAATAATTCAAAGATCTAAATTTAAGAGTAAAACTATAAAACTCTTAGGATAAAACATAGGTAAAAATCTTCATGACCAGAATAGGATCCTGATTTTATTTACCTTTACTTCTCTTGATGGAATTTGGGAAGTGTCCTGCATTTAATTGCATCTAAGCATCTAGACTGTGCAAAAAAGCCTGTTTCCCCAGAGATGGTCTAAGGATCACCTGTGTTAGAATTACCTGGGATGCCCCCTGAAAATGCAGTGTTTCTGGGACTTTCCTCTGACCAACGAGTGCGAAGCCTGGGAATCTGCATTTTAACCAGCTCTGCGGGTATGCTGTTTAAAACTAAACCACTGGTTTGGACTATACTGCATAGAATGTATTAAGATCTTCAGGACCTTTCTAGGGTCTCCAGCATCAACTTTCTCAGGCCTCTAGCATCAACTTCTCAATCTCGGCGTCACACACACCAGGGTAAGTGCTTTGCAAAAATCTCCGGGAAACAACCTGGCGGTCCCGGACTCTGCAGCGCAGGCGCAGAGCCACGGCCTGTGGTGTGCTGCCCATTCTCCTCATCGTCTCTGTTCTCTAACAGATCATCTGCTCCAGGAGAATTAGGTCAGGGCCGTTGATCAGGCAATGCCTGGCCCCACATACTGACAAGGACACGACCAAGGGTCTGAGTGGAAGAGTGTCTGTGACCTCGGGAACCTTGGTGAGCGCGGGAGCAGTGGGTCGACGCAAGGGTTTGCCGTTAATCCTTCCGGCTTCCTCAAGCCCCGCGTACTAAGGTTCCGTCTAAGCGTGGGTCCGGCCCAGGGTGTGTCCCGGCGCTCGCCCCGAGGCGGCCGGTGAGTGGGGCACGTAGGGCTCCGGGGCCCGGGGCCTGGACGGGTGGGCCTGGAGGCTCTAGGAATTGGTTGTGCGGAAACACTCAACTCTCTCGGGGGGAGACCGGCGAGAGGTCCAAGGGTGGTCTGGCCTCAGATCCGGCCGAGAGGTGCCTCCGCGGCTGGGACGCGGCACGGTGTCTCTGCGCGGCGCCCAGCGCTCGCCTTGCGGGTGGGCACAACCTAGTTCCTCAGCTGCAGTGACAGCAGGTGGTATTCTCCGGTGAACCCCTGGGAGATGGAAAAGCTCAGGGTTTCATTCTGCTCCGCTCTAGCTGGGCGAGGAAGGGCTTCTGTACTCGGGGTGTTTCCCAGATGCTTACCGTGTACCAGGCACTGTTCTAAGAGTTTTTACCTGCGTCAACTCATTTAATCCTCGCGTTAACCCCATGAGATGTACGGTTATTATCCTCATGTTACAGATTTTAAAATTGAGGCACACCGAGATGAAGTACCTTAAAGTTACAGAGCTTGAGAGTAGTAGTATTTATTTTATGGTTCTGATGATGACGGTTGTACTTCAGTATAGTAGATGTTGTTAGGGGTATTGACAAATGCTGTATATCCAATTCTGTGAATTTGTTGTGACTTTGAACCAATCTTCAAGGACACTGTTGTCTGAAGACCATCTTTTGGTAAGCCTGGAGACTTGACTGTCTCTGTTTTAGAGTTGAACAGAGGCTGCCTAGGCCCTCCTGCTGACTCTTGTGTATTCACAAAGGCTCCAGGAAGTAGTCAGCCCGATACCAGAAAGCAAAGCACCAGAAGAAGAGCTATTCCAGAACCTTCAGAACCTGCTTCCTTCTGAATGAGATAATTTCTTAATATTCAAGAGAGTATATACAAGGGAAAATTATTCCAAGATCAGCAGTTGATTATAAGAGAAAGTGGCATGGTCAAAAGAATTTCAGATGGTTAGGGTAACAGGAGGGGGTCAGGGCTGTGAGGGCTGGAAAGTTAGTCATATAAAGAGGAGAATGGGTTTTGCTGGTGCTGCAGCACTTTGTGACCACTGTACTTTCGAGAATAATGATTTGGTAAGGTTACAATATCTATAGACCAGTAAGGTGATCCAGATAAAACTAAAGTATGAGGAAGAAAGGAGAAAAAGAGAAAAGGAGAGGCAACATTCCACATCATGGTGGAGGAACCCCTTGTATGAAACCTGGATAAGGGTATTGTCCTAACCTTGTGGAGACAGAGACCTCCTAGCCTCTCTGAAATATATCTGGGGGCTCCTCCTGACAACTTTGTCATATCCACCAGCTCTGCCTTCCCCATTTCATGTGCATCCTCCAAAGCCAGGAAAAAGAATGCATCTGTCTACACTCTAGAACAGCAGCACAAATCCTCTGAGAGCATCTTTCCCTAAAGGTATACTATCACAATTTAAAAACTAATTCATTTGAGGTAAGCACAGCAGTAATATCTCCTTATGTCATAGATGATATTCTTTATAGTAAGCTTTGCCATTTATAACGTGTAGCATTCACAGAAGCTTTGTGAGAAAAGACAAGCGAGTACTAGTGATGCCATTTTATAGTGTGGGACCAGACTTTCAAAAAGGTGAGTGGCTTGCCCAGAGATGCACAGCCCTGTGGTGGAGCAGTATCATCTGCCTTCTGTTTTGACTCTCAGGAGGAAGTAAGGGACTACTGCCTACTCCCTTTGAACTCACATCCCATGTGAGGAAATCGATAAGCAGACTGGATTATATGCCTCGGAACACCTAGAGAGTTTAGAGAGAGTTTGGACTCAGCCCAGACCAATTCCCTTTACCTTTTCTCATTAAAGAACTAGGGACTTAAACCCAGACATAAATGGCTACTGTCATTTTCTTTGTGTCTGGGAGGAGGTGGGGTTACTTTGGGACATTTGTTTTACCTCTTAATACCTAGGGTTGCATTCACCTGGCCCAGTGTGGGCATTACTAGACCAGTGACTCTGGATACCTTAGGATAAGACCTGTTATCCCCAGATTTTTTTTTTTTTTTTTTTTTTTT
>NW_020175103.1:1062676-1109369 GCF_003031525.2 Neophocaena asiaeorientalis asiaeorientalis | reverse complement strand
TTTTTTTGCCGTATGTGGGCCTCTCACTGTTGTGGCCTCTCCCATTGCGGAACACAGGCTCCGGATGCGCAGGCTCAACGGCCATGGCTCACAGGCTTAGCCGCTCCGCGGCATGTGGGATCTTCCCGGACTGGGGCACGAACCCGTGTCCCCTGCATCAGCAGGCAGACTCTCAACCACTGCACCGCCAGGGAAGCCCGTGTCATCCCCAGGTTTGCCCTTGACCAGAAAGAAAACGAAGAGGAGGTGGAAGAGGGAAAGGCAACTTTCTATCTCACTATAAGATCGTATACCATATATGTTAAGGATTCTTCCTTCTTTTCTGGAAGTTTGTGCCATCTCGCCAAATGGAGACACATGTATTTCTCTTTTCAGAGAGTGTCCCTTCTTAGGTGAGTGTGGCAAATTTTGCCCAGTATGGGATTAGTCCCTGGTTGCCTGCTGACTGCTTTTGATGTCCTCCTCAGCACCCCCTTGCTCTATTTCAGCATTAGGCAATTGGCCTCTTTCTCAAACAGTTTCCTCTGAAACATGGACCTTAGGCTCTCACATGTCTCTGGGGATTTGAAAAAGAGTCTGTTCGTTCTAGTCTTATCCCCTTAGTCTAGGCAGATGGGTCTGTGCCTCAGAGTTTGGAATCTAAAATTAAATTCCAAGAATCAGACAGCTCTGGACTAATCAAGTCCAACATCTGCCTTTTACAGATGAGGATACATAAAACCAGACTGGTTATTTTTCCTTGGTTTTTATTTAGCTACCAACAGAGCTATGATCAAAATCCAGATTACTTGGTAAATGTAATACCAAGTAATTATTTATACCACGGGGCCTCTATCTGGTGTTTCACTGATTTATGCCAAGGATGCCACTTGCTTTGTGGTGGCACTTTAGTGGAAGCCAGGAAATTTAATCCTTAGTTTACCCAGATAGGGCTTTTAGTGTAGTTGGGACTTATTGCAGCCTCTCAGGATAGTCATCTCTCAGAGGTAGTCACTCTTGTGTCAAGGTCATGCTGGTGTCCTGGGATCAGTGGTTTAGTTTCTTGGCCCTTTAGAGGCCATATGAATGGAAAGCATGACTCAAGTGTTTTTTCCCTGCTTGTTGAGAAGAAGTAAGTATGATGTAGTGTAGTGAGTTTGAGTCCAGGATTTATCACTTGGACTTGGGCTAAATTACTTATCCTTTCTGTACCTCAAATTCTTCATTTGTATTGTGGAAATAATAATAGTAACCCTCTCATTGTTGTGCGACAAAAATGAGTCCGTATTCATAAAATGCTTAGAATAGGCAGACCCAAGAGAAAAGACCAAAAACGGGCCTTTCCAGAGGCTGCACCTCCAACTCACGTTCCTTTCACAGTTGGGTTCTTCTTTTTTTTAATGTAGAAACTTTCCCCAATGTGGTTTTTGTGTGTCTGTCATAGGTGTCACATATACAAACACATAATGCATACTACAGTTACACGTCATGAGCTTATTTGAAATGCAAAAACAACTACATCTTGGGACTCTTGTACTGCACACTATATACACATTAAATTATAATTATCTTATATCAAATTGCCATATTTTACCAATCATCAAGGTATTAATAAGCATGAGAGTAAACCCTCAACTTCAAATTGGCTCTCTCCTTTGAACTCTGTCCTAGTTCTCTCTCTGTTCAGGAGATCCTGCCTACTTTTAGATGTCCTATGTTTTAATGGTTCTAGTGAGTCAGTTTATAAAGATCTTCACATTTCAGATCTTCCTGGTTTCCCTTTGTCTCCAAAAACCTGAACAAAATCTCTTCTCAACAATATCTCTTCTCCAAGATGGAATGTAATATGTAATAATGTAATAATATTCCACTATGTACAAAATTCCCACTGCTCCTATGTCACCTTTATGGCAGTCTGGGTGTTCTCAGATCTTCAAGGACTTCTGTTGGGGACAAGGACTTTTGCTTTAAGACTTTAGAGGCTTTGCAATTTACGGCCTGAGACAGTCACTATTTATCTATTGTGTAACTGTTAATACTTTAGTTCTATTGCACTAGAGAAGTAATTTTCTACCTTTCAAACCTACCATCCCCTTTACTATCTTGAAATAAAATTTATAGATAATATTAACTACCTATAGATATAATTTCCAGAATATCACTACATTACTTTAACTGTAATATAAAGGAGAAAGAAAAGGAAAGTAATTTATAATAGAATAATAGTTTTTCAGCATGTAAATGATTGGATGAAATAGACACTTGTACCTATTCATAGAATTATGTGAATACAACAGCTACAAATGCAGATGGATATGTGAATGTCGTATTTGTGAATCTAATATCATGAGTGGCTTGATTTTCCTAAAATGGCGAACAATTCCGAATATCATTCAAAGAAAAAGAAGTATATTTCCTTGATTTTCCAATACATAGCAAAGTTGTGCAAAATACTTTGTATTTATTTGTAAAGTAGTTCCAGTCTCAGGTAACCATTAACAACTCTTTTGAAAGTCTGGCAGGATAAGGGACATTCTTTGTTTTACAGGAATCCCTGGCCCTCACTAAATTCTAATAGCCCCATCCAATCAACATGACAACCAAAACCAGAACCAAAACAAAACAAAACAATAAAACCACACACACAAACCCTCACAAATTCCCAAAACTCTCCCTAGGAGGTGATATTGCTGCCTTGAGGATTACTGTAATAGAGGAGAGAAGTACAGTGAACTGCCAACAGAATAATGATGGAGTAACTTAAGGATCTGGGCTGCAAGGATGTAGGCTAGCCAACCTAAGCAGTAAGACAAATGCCTACTAAGGATTGTTAGCGCCAAAAAGTATGCAACTGGATTTTATTGCAAGGTCCTAAATAAATTAGAAATTCTGACTTCTCAGTCAACCTAGTGGTAGAGCTTTGCATTCCCTGCTTTCAGTTGAAAGGCATGTTCTTGGCAAAGCTGGACACAGACAGCATCGTCATGTTGCTCTTGAGGTTCTCCATGGATGGCTTCTTCGTGAACATCCTCCAGGATTCATTTCCACATGTGGGAGGTTCCCAGTCTCTGAGAAAGGCAAGACTTGTGAAACCAGATCAACTCTTAACCTAGTGGATCTTAAATTGTGCTGTGAGCAGAAACATTAGGGGAACTATTATACAATTTGTTGCCTACTGTCATGCCCAAGGGCTCTGAGTGAATTTACAAGAAAATGGGTTAAAGAAAAAACTTCAGTGGGGAAACATAGAGTCCAGAGAAGGGCTGGAAGAGTAGGCACAGATTCCCATATCCTCCCCATTTTACCAACAGAAAGGTTGCCAGAGCCAGGATGCTCTGCTATGCACGAGTTTAGGTCAGTATTCTAGGAGAGGGCCTTGCTGCTCTTCCTTATTATAAGGCAAGTGTTAGAACAACCTTGTGAGTGGGGAGATAAACAGACTGCTTGGTACAGTCTGAATGTGGGGTGCCAACTTTTTAAAGGAATCGTCTGGGAAAGCTAGCTGCCTAATACCTGGAAACCTTGAGATCCTTGGGAAGTGTTGGCCCTTCCAGCAGAAGGAAGAAGTCACCTGTCCTAAAAGAAGCTGAGTTTATGTTTTAGACCCTCTGGCTGTGAGAAGAATGTTTGGTAGGAAGGCTGGTCCCAGTGAACACATTTTTCAGGCAACCTAGAGAGTGTTTCTAAGGTTCATTTTGGACAATTCAACTTGTCCAGTCATACGAACTTAATAACTGCAAATGCCTGGGCCTCATTGTACTTAACTAGGTCTGAAGTAATGCCCAGTATCTAGAGTAACAAGTTCCATAAGTGATTCTGATGGGTATGTGTATAACCTTTCTTTTGGAACCAGTTTTAGCCCAGAACTTTCAGATACCCATTTTCTCCAGCCCCTCCTGCCACAGCCTCTAAAAATGCACACTATGGTTTTTGTTTGTTTGTTTGGGGTTTTATTTTTTGGCCGCATCGTGTGGCTTGTGGCATCTTAGTTCCCCGACCAGGGATTGAACCTAGGCTCTCGGCAGTGAAAGCGTGGAGTCCTAACCACTGGACCGCCAGGGAATCCCCACACACTATCTTTTCTATAGATCAAAGCATTAGTGTTGAGCTCTCAATAGCCCTGTGTCTCCAGCACCAATAGCCTTGTGTTAAATCATTTACAATCAGCAGGGATCCCAGCATGTGAATTGGACATGATCACCCAGTTGGAGAAAGAACAACTGTAGACACTGGATCTTCAGGGAGCTGAAGAGGGGAGTGACCAAAAATATCTGTCTAGGTGAGTAGTATCATGAAAAGGCCACTAATTTGAAATTTCGGAGACGTGAGTTCTAGTCTAAGCTCTTGCAATTTGCTGGGTGGCTTAAGTTACTCTGTTTTCTATCTGTCAAATAAGCAAGGTGGCCTTGATGAACTCTAAGTTAAGATCTGTTATGATGAGCTCTGTTAATCCTCTGAAGTCTGTGGTTGTAGACTTGTTTAGAAGAGTACCTAAACTAGCTGGAAGAAGGGTTGGGGGATCAAAGGGAGATCAAATGGGGATAGCAGGGTAATAGTTAGCATTTCTGAAATTCTGTTTTCTCTCTTTGCCAAGAAAATGGTTGCATCCAAGCTTGATAGAGTCTTCCTCACTTTTTGCATTTTGGCAGGGTGGTGGTGGTTATGTTTTCTACATTTGAGAGTCTTTACTTTTCTCATCCCTTTCCTGTCTCTCATTTACCATAACTAATTGGCTACAATAGCTAATAGCTCATTTTACTTTCTAATCCCCTGTTCTCTGCTCATCAATTGGTATATCTGCTCATGTCCATTTTGGGGGCTCAGCATTTAACCAAGCCCCTACCTGTATTTCTTGATGTCTCTGTGCATCCACTGTGAAAACTCTATTATCACTTCTGGCCTTGTTCACTTCTCTTTCATTGTCCCTTTTAAGTTTCTGCCCATATAAAGTTGCTAGTGTGCATGAATTGCAAATTACTTGTCTTTTTTTCCTGTTGGTTTATTTTCCTTGCTCTCCACACTAGACACAGGTGACATTTGCACTTTAAATGTCTTTCAGATAGGGATATTTGAACTGAACCAAAGCATCAACACCAATCAGGCTATTTCTGAAGAACTAGAGTTTCCAGGGTCAGCAATGGAAAGTCTCCGAAGGAATACTGCCCAACTTCCTATGAATGAAGAAGCCTGTAAAAGTGAGGGCCAGTTATCAAGGCAGACAAAATGTCCTCCACAGAAGAAATCTTCTTTTGAGAAAACAGCAATCAGAAAAGTGTCAATGACCCTCAAGGAAATTTTCACTAGGGAGAGAGGCCCTGAATCCAGTGAATTTAGTCTAAACTCAAAGCTTAATACACGGCAGAAAATTCCAAAGGGAGCTATGTCCCCCATATCTAGGAAAAACTCCAAAGATAATTCAGGCTTAATTAAACACCAAAAACTCTTTCCGCAAAGGAAACCTTGTAGATGCAATGAATGTGGTAAAGCCTTTAGTTACCAATCAGACCTTATTGTCCACAGTAGAATTCATGGTGGAGAAAAGCCTTTTGTATGCAATGAATGTGGTAAAACGTTTAGCCGAAGTACACACCTTATTGAACATCAAAGAACTCACACCGGAGAGAAACCTTATGAATGCAGTGAATGTGGAAAAGCTTTTAGCCGGAGTACACACCTTAGTCTACATCAGAGGATCCATACTGGAGAAAAACCATATGAATGTAGTGAATGTGGAAAAGCCTTTAGCCGAAGCACTAACCTTAGTCAGCATCAGCGAACTCATACTCAAGAAAAACCTTACAAATGTAATGAATGTGGGAAAGCCTTCAGTGACCATTCAACCATAATTCAGCATCAACGAATACACACTGGAGAGAATCCCTATGAATGCAGTGAATGTGGAAAAGCTTTCAGTTGGATCTCATCTCTTATTGAACATCAGAGAACACACACTGGGGAGAACCCCTATGAGTGCAGTGACTGTGGGAAGGTATTCAGTCGGAGCTCATCCCTTGTTGAACATCAGAGAATACACACTGGAGAAAAGCCCCACGAGTGTAGAGAGTGTGGAAAGGGTTTCAGTCGGAGCTCCTCCCTTATTATTCACCAGAGAACTCATACCGGAGAGAAGCCTTACAAGTGTAATAACTGTGGAAAAGCCTTCAGTCAGAGTTCATCTCTCATCAGACATCAGCAACTTCACACTAAAGAGTAATATCTGTGCTTTCCTTAATGTTAGCACAAGAGCACACAGCATAACCTCCCACAGCTGAAAAGAAACATATATACTTGTTTGAATTTTCCTTCCTACTAGCTAGGGCTAAGCCAGTTTCAAGCTAGCCTTCCTTCCTTTATGTAAACTAAATGCTCAAATGAGTGATCAATCCAACAAGGGGATGAATTTTAAAACCTAACATATTCACTCTAATATTCTGGAGGGCTCCAATCTTAGAATATACAGCTACCTAACACCTTGCAGTTCCTCACCTTATCTATTCCATGGAGCTTGGATCCCTGAACAACCAGTGAACCCTCTCTTTCCCAACCACATGAGCTCCTTCACTTAAAAGAGGAAATCCCATGTGTGTGTATTTTCATGCTTGCTGGCTCCAGTGGCAGAAGAGAAGGAGCTGGCTTCAGATTAGGACAAAAAATTCCCACCAGTTTGGGGATAAAAAATTCAATCTCGAATTATATGGACAAATTTTTCTCTTCCTTCCTCCCTTACCTTTTTTGCTATAGCATAATTTCCTCAAAGTATAGCCCGTAGTTCTAATGTGCCTAACTAATCCCAGTGTTATTTTATCTTATCCTTACCAAGAAGGTCCTAAAAATCTTAGTTCCTCCATTATCTTTTAAAAAATTGCTGTCCTATTTTAAAAACTTTTCTTTTGTTTACAGACTTCATGAAACATATACTATCTGGTTCTGACTCTCACCAGCCTTGTTAAGTTGATCTGTCAAAGACAAACTCAGTGCCTTTTTCTCAGTCCTCTTCCTACTTGACATTTGCAGAATTGCTACTTTTGGCCACTCGTATGCCTTAAAACGTGAGCTTCTGGGATCCATTATTCTGTGCTGATCCACACTTTTCCTACCTCCCAGCACTTCTCTGATTAACAATGATCAGCTCTGTGACTTGGGCAAGAGTTGGACCAGACTAATTTCATTTTATTGGCTTATAGTACTTCATGTTATTCAATTAGATTGTAAGCTTCTTGAAAACAGAAATCTTGTTTTAGATCCCTATAAAACATCACACAGTGCTGAGCAGTCACTAAATGCCCCAAAATTATTGCTTACTGATTCCTCTTTATCTATCCTGGGTAATCAGTCTGCTAGGATTTATTTGAAATGTCTTGATAATTGATTTCTTTCTCTCTATTCCTACTGCTGCTGCCAAGTCCTCAGTAGTTTGGGCCTAGATTACCAGAGTAAACACATTGTTGCTGCTCTTGTCTCCCTGTCTTTATATAGCTGCCTGACTAAACTACCACTTGGTTCAGAAAGAATCCACAGTTTCCCATTGTCCCAAGGAAAAAGTTCAAAGTACTTTAACTTGAAGACCTTGCACAGTTGGATCTATTTACTTATTTTCCATTACTCCCCAGTACAACTGGGCAGCCCTGTCCTTTGTCTCTATGACACCCTTTCTCTTCACACTTGGCTCCGCTTCACACTATTCCGTGGCACCCTTTTACATACCCTGCTTTCCTCCCTGTATCTCCAGAAATCTATCCATACTTTATAAAAGGCCCTGGTCAGGTCCTGCCTCCTCTGTGATAATTTCAGCAACCCCCCCCCCCCTTAGAAGTCCTTTACAGTGATGGTTTGCCTTATTCTCCTGTATTACATACTTTCTTATTCTGTTCTCTGGTTCTGTCATGTGCTTTTTTCCATGAACTTTTTTGAAGTTAGAAATTGTCTTAAATCTCTTAGAAGCCCCATCTAATGCATAGTACAATGCAGGCCTGGATTGTAGTTTTAATCTAAATCAGGAGGGTTTAATTTAATAATGCAGTCACTTTACTCTTTTGAATGGTGAGATTACCTCATAAATATTTTTATCCTTTTTGTCCTACCTTGAATTATATACATTAAGCCTTGGGACTGACTCCTTCAGAGCTCCGGGGATGCTGGCCTCTTGGCTTTCCACTTCATGAGACTGTTTTAAGGAGTATGTGGGTTTATTCATATAAAGTGATGAAAACAGTACCTGACACATAAATGCTAATTGTTATGATTCTATTCCTTCATATCTGCCTGTAGTCTTTCATTTCATCCCTAAAGGGTCTGTAACTCCACAGAATGGAAAACTAGGATCACAGTCAAAGAAGAAGATATTTCTTCTGCCATCACAGACAATTGTCATCTATTTTATTATAACTCTATTGTGTGTCAAAAATGACTCAAGGAGGCTTACAAGATATGATAAAATACAAAACTGAAAAAATACAAATCGGTATTAAAGAAGAAAATGCCTAGAAGATCAAGATCATGACAAATTATGGTATGCCAGATAGTTATTCAGGTATGAAAGTGAGATGGTCATTTGCTTACATTGTATTTGGAAGGGGAGAAAATGTCCATTCTTCAAGGAAAGCCTAATAGAGTTAAGATGAATTTCTCCACTGGCCTTCATGTAATTATACAATGTGCTTGATAACAAAAAATTAAAATTAAATTATGTGTTCTCTACAACACCTAGCATATAGTATGTTTTCCAGTGAATAAATATTTAGTTCATAGTAGAAGTCTCAGAAAGGCAAATATAAAGATTCTTCTTGGGGTGGAGTGGGGTTAGAAGGAGCAGAGGGTAGAGATAATCAAGTAATTACTGGGTGCCAGAAGAAAAGCTCTTTTTGAGTCTCTTAACTTACCACATTATGGGATGAAGAAACTGAAATTTACACATGTTAAATAGTTTACCCAAGGATCAGGATTTGACCCCACTACTGGATCTCTTAAGCTGGGCCCTGGCAAGATCTGGGAAAGAAAGAACTGTGTAAGTAAAGGTATAGAGGTAGGAAAATGCTCTGTTTGTTCCAATAGATGAACTGGACTGTCTGTGGCAGGGAGTTCAGTGAAATAAAAATAAGAAAGTTTATTTGGAATTGGATAACTAGACAGTGGCTGCCCTGAGTACTAGCTTGTGTGTGGATTTAATCATTTAGGCAATGAGGGAATTACAGGAGGTTTTTGATCATGGTAATACAAATTTTGTTTCGGGGAGAAGATTAATTTGGTAGAGGAGACAAGGTGGTTTGGAAATGAGAGAGACAGCATGCAGAAACTAGGTGAGAAGCTGAAGTATTAGAATAGTGGTATTGTGGAAAAGAGCAGTGGTCAGATGAGGAGACAGTATAAAGTAAGGATCCTATGAAACTGGTGACTAGATACGGGCAAGGAAGAAGAGAGACCAGCACTTCCTTAATTGCTGTTAACTTTCCTGTAAGCTACCTAGGGTATGGAGGGAGGAATTTCTGATACACACTCAGCAGTTAGCCATGAATACAAAACATTAAAAAGCTGAACGCCTGATATGATTAACTTGCATCTTTAAAGTCGATTTGGAACCAAAAACTTTGGGGATTTCTGGTGGGGAAATTGGGTCAGAAGATAAGAGCAATCTGGAGTGGGGAGCTTTATTCTAAGGAGAAACAGAGGGTTTTCCAATGCAGCCAAAAGCACTGTGACTCGGCTCACACTGAACAATGTCTTCAAAATAATCTCCGTCCTTGCACGGAGCCCACATCTAGGCGCTCAGCGTGGGCCCTCTTCTGCGAGCCCTGCAGGTGGCTCCAGCGGAGGCCAGCTGCCGTTCCTGTCCTCGCACGTCCGGACGCCTAGGCCATTCCTCGGGAACCCGGGTAGGGAAGGAGGCGCGTGAGTGCGAAGACCACCGCGGGGGTAAGAGCCTCAGAGCTCTGCGCTTTGGCTGTGCTCCCGGAATTTTATGGTGACCGTTGTGTGCTCCAGTTCCCCTCATCAAGGCTGCGATGGCCACTCCTAGAACCACCGATGGGGCCCCGCGACCACCCCAGACGCCATCTTCCCGCTTCCCCGCGGGCGCTCTGAAGCAAGATCCGCCAGAGCTGATCCTACATCTGAGAACTACAATTCCCAGAAACCTCGGAGACTCGCAGTCGTCACAGCGCCCAGACTCCATTTCCCAGAAGTCTTAGGACCAATTCCCATCCTCACTGAAAACCTTATGTGACGTCATCGACTTTCTGCTGAAGATTCTAAAGGCTGTCGGGGTGGGCGGTGCCACGCAACGTGATGTGGCGATACCACTGGGCCTCGTTTCTGGATGGTCTCCTAGCCTGAATCTCTGACACTTCTTTTTCTAAAAAATTGATAAATCAGAGTGAAGCTTCCACCCTTTTCCGTTAGATTTTATTCATTTAACATGTGTTTTCCGTGCCTACTATGTATTAATCCGCTTTTCTGATTTGTGGACTGTGAGATTGAAGATGAGTCACTTTCTTCGCTAAATATTAATTCAGCTCCGTTAAAGAGGCCATGATCCTTCCTCAACATTCTCCCTGCCGCCCAACCCCTCATCCTGACACACACACACACACACACACAGGCACACACGCTGAAAAGCATAAAGGGATGAAAAGCAAAAAATAAACACTGGTCCCATCACTCAGATAATCCCTGGACATATTAGTAAATGTTCTTTCAGACTTTTTTTCTTCTTCTTATATCTGTGTATCTGCATATGCTAGATATGGATTGTGTGTACACGTTTATACATAACAAAAAGTTATAGTTTATACGTAACAAAGGATTTACTATATACATTCATCTTGAAATTTCCCCATGTTAATATTTTCCAAAATAATTTTTAATGGTACTGTCAAAGAACTAATCCTGTCCCTGTATAAGCATTTCTTTTCAGCCTTCCTAAACACCAGTGATTTTATTTAGAACCCCTAACAAATGCTTCAGTCTGCTGTTGTCAAAACAACTTTTAAAATTACTGTTAATTTTATTAGTTGTGATAATGATATTATGGTTATGTTTAAAAGGAAGAAAAAGTCCTACTGGCTAAAAGATACATCATACTGACGAGACAAATGATGTCTGGGTCTAACTTTAAAGTATTCCAGGAATAAATAAAAGGGGAGTCAGGGAGGGATTGCTAAACAAGACTGGCAAATGTTGATTATTGTTTAATCTGGGTGAAGAATACACTGAAGTTCACTTTTCTATTTTGTGTCTATTTGAAATTTTCTGTAATAATTTTTTTTTAATGTATACCAGCATTCCTCTTGGAGCAGTGTGGACAGCTAATTCCTTCCAACCTCATGTTCAAGTCATCCTTTGACCACTGCCCAAATGAAGAATTTTCACTTCCATTGTCATCTCTGTGATGCTGACTGATTCCTTTTCCTGGGACCCATTTTCTGACTAGTTTTTTCACAGTACCTCTGAAACTAAAGTAAGTCTCAACTCTTTACAGAGCGCTCCTTTTACCTTCATGCTCTCCTGCATCTTAGTCTCCTTCTGATCTCCTATGTACATGACTTTGGCATCTGGCTTATAGTTTTCTGCTGTATTTCACGTCTCATTTCATTCTGAGTGACATCATGACAGAGTAACTGCTCAGTAAACATTTGTTGAATCAATTAATGTCCACGTGGATGAGTCATCCAGCAAACATTCTGCCTTTTATCTGGAACCCTGGGGTCTTGGCAGGCAGGAATCCCCGCGCTTGTGGGTAATGCAGCATCTGCTGCCCGTGCTTTTCCTCTCCCACCGGTGAATCTTATCCTTCCCTTTTTAATTCCTGTTCCAGAAGTCCTCCTCCGCCTCTGCTTTTACAATGTGCCTGCCATCTGCTCCCCACGCACAACCTTCTGTCCTTCACACTTTCTACGCCCACCACTTAGCTTCTATCCATCCCAACATTGTCAGAGACACCATTTCTTTCTCCTTTAGGACTTTGCTCTCACACTGTTTCCACTTTTCAATCTCTCCTTTTCTAGTGACTCATTTCATTATCACTTTAAACAAGTCTAGTATGTCTCTCCTATTTAAAAACATCCTCATTAAATTCACATACTGCTTTAGCCACCAAGCTAATTCTCCCCTAGAACTTCCAGAAGGAGTGTGAACCAGCCAACACCTTGAGTTTGGCCTAGTGAAACTGATTTCAGACTTCTGGATTCCAGAACTGTGAAAAGAAATCTGTTGTTTTAAGGCACCAAGTTTGTGGTAATTCATTATAGCAGCCATAGGAAATGAATACATTCTTCTTTTGCTCTTGGTCTTTCAGGCTCAGGGGTGGTAATGTTTTCCTGCAATTGTTAGACGCTAGTGTTCCACTGTCCTTTGCTGGTTCCCTCTCTTGGCTAAATTTTCTTCAATTAAACTGCTTGAGTATGGCCCTTAGTTTCTGCCTGGGACTCTGCCTAGAGGTGGAGTGAAGAAAAATATGGACCAAATAAAAAGTGGCCCCTGAAAATACTGTCCTTCACCAATAGACCCACTCCTTGTTTCCTGGTCTTCTTGGGCAATGCTGGGCCATTAGCCTCCCAGAACTGTGGTTCCAGATTTCTCCTGGCCCCAAAGTAATCTGCTCAGAACTACATTGCTCAGAGGCCTCAGTAATGATACATATTTTGGACCTGGACCTTGAGCCTTCATGCTTTCTCAGTAGTCCAAGATCGAGATGAATGCCCCTGTGCAAGGGTGAGTTCATCCATGGCCCAAGCACCTGTCTGAGCCCATCTGAGGCAGAGGTGTGTCCAAGACAGGGTCTAGAATACAGGTTCCATCACACTGTGAGGTCATTCATATCAGTCCCCCTTTCCCTCCCCTCTCCACACCATCCTCTTGAGATGTAAACAAATCCAGAGAGAGGTAAACTTCTTTGACTTTCCTCTTGTCATATTGTTAGGGGAACCACTGACCGAAACCGCTCGTGCTGGCCAGGCCCTATAGTAACCACTTGCATGAGTTATCTTAAAACAGGAGGTCCTGGTAAGGAACTCGGAACTACCAAGCAACCTCCAGATAGTGATCACACATTCTCGGTGCTCTGCATTTGATCTGACGGTATCTATGAATAGATCAAATTAATGGAACAAAGCAGGATCTTCCATGGTTAATGACAAATTCCCAAATAAATTCTGTTCCCTCATATAGGAATCAGTGGCAAAAGGACAAGAGTCTTTTTGTCCATTTCAGGCAGACTCTGATGTTCTCTAGTTTGGGATCTCCTTTGAAACAGGAGGACGCTTCACGTGGATATAGAAACTTCTTTTCCTTATACTGTGGGAGTGGCTCAGATTCCAACCAAAGCATATCCTATAACCTGAGATCCATTCCTCTCTGCTAGTGTCCACCTCTCTGCTATGGGATAAATAAAATTCCTACATAATGGAAGCCTTGAGAAATTAAAAAATACCAAGATGACATTTCTTCATAGATATTTCAAAACTATGACAGAAAAAAGTCCTGAGATTTAAATGGCTACTTTATCTCCTGAACTCTGTTCTTCACTGTCTGGCATCTTCTTTAAGGAGGTGACAAAATTCTAATGCAGGTCACTGGCATTTATATAAGCAAAAATGACTGAATTTATTTTTTCACTTGAAGAAAGCTGCAGCATGCACTCCCCCAAACCTCCTTTGTGGGAAGAGTCTTGAACTCCTTTTATATAAATAATGATCAACTTCTGTGCTACCTCCTGTTCTCAGAGCTCCTATTCTCAAGGCCAGGCTAGGAAATTGTCAGTTACTCTTAAAAGAGCAGACCTGATAATTAGACTGTATCTAGAGAAAATATAAGGGCCCATCTCTTTATGGCTAGACCCATATTTATTTCTGGCTCAAATGTTATCTTGACCAGGGTTGCCACAAATGGCCATGCAGGCCGTGGGCTGCCCATCTTCAGAAGTGTCACTCACACTGTCATCTGCTTGTGATATCAGGTGGCCAAGGAAAAGCAAGTAAAATGACCATTATTTTATACAGCCGTTTAATTTCTGTACTTTGGTAAGGAAACAAATTTGACCTTACCTCTCAAAGTTCATGAGAAACCAATTTACAAAACAAGGTAACAGTCAAAATTACATTATGTGTACATCCCCTTCAGTACATTATGTGTACTGAAGAGCTAATCTGTGAGCTTCTAGGAGGAGTCACAAGAAGCTATGAAGGAAATGAGTACTGAAATCTAATCCAGTTGTTCTTTCCAGGGTACACATTAGGAGTTTAAAAAAAGACACTGAAGCCAGGATCCCACTCCCTAGGCCAATCAGTCACTGGGGGTGGGGTCTTGGCAACAGAATTTTATAAAGTTCCTTAAGTGATTCCACTATGTAACTGGGGTTAAATAACACAGGTTTAAGTTGTAGTAGAGGATCTATGTAGTTGTGATAAACTTCTAGAATGTTAAAACATACTAGGAGAGAAAATAGTAGGAAGGTTTAATACTTGTACTGACTTAAGCCATTATATATTACTGAATTATTAATTTGAGGGTACTTTACAATTCTTTTTATTAGGAATCGGTTACTTAAAGAACTTAAATGTGTTAGAACAGGAGCATGATAGATCTCCAGTCTAGTTACTGAAACATAAATGCTTTCTATTGGCAAAACATGCATAAATACATACATTCTAGATGCAACATAGCAAAATGTTGATGTACAATAATCCTATTCAAGAATATATTGTGAATATACAAAACCGAATATAAAACTCCAAACGACCTTTGAAATGACCTACTCCAAATCCCTCATTTCACAGAGGAAACTGAAGCTTAAAATGGCTGAATTTGCCAATGTCACAAAGGTGCTTAACAACGTAATTGGCTTACTTCAGCCCAATGTACTTTCCATTCCACAGCATGACGGTGAAAAATAAAAATATTTTTGGCAGTTTCTCAATCCACCCTGATTCTTCTGTACTTGAAAGGACAAACTAGAGTAAATGCATCCGCTATGTTTATGATGTTCCTAGAAGAGTCATATGCCAGGGTGCAGTCTCTGATGTTTGTTGAGAGCAGAACGATATCTGAAGGCTTTTCCACAATCATTACATCCAAAGGGCTTCTCTCCTGAATGAATTCTCTGATGCTGAATGAGGTAAGTGCTCTGGCTGAAAGTCTTCCTGCATTCATTACAGTTGTAAGGCTTCTCTCCAGTATGAGTATTCTGATGTTCAGTCAGATGAGTGCTCCGGCTAAAGGATTTGTCACATTCATTACATTTATAGGGTTTCTCTCCAGTGTGAATTCGTTGATGCTGAGCCAGATGGGAGCTCTGGCTAAAGGCCTTTTCACACTTATTACACTGGTAGGGTTTTTCTTCTGTGTGAGTTTTTTGATGTTGAGCCAGAGATGAACAATGTCGAAAGGCTTTGCCACACTTGGCACACTCATAAGGCTTTGCTCCTGTGTGAATTCTCTTATGTTGCGTAAGGTGTATGTTCTGGTTGAAGGCTCGCCCACATTCATTACACTTGTAAGGTCTTTCTCCAGTATGTATTTTCCTATGCTGAATAAGGGATGAGCCATAACTGAAGGTTTTCCCACATTCGTGACACTGATAGGGTTTCTCACCAGTATGAATTCTTTCATGTTTAGCAAGAGATGAACTCCGAATAAAGGCTTTCCCACATTCCTTACATTCATAAGCTTTCTCTTGGGTATGAGTCTTCTGATGTTGATTAAGGTTTGAGAGATAACTGAAAGCCTTTCCACACTCATTGCATTCAAAGGGCTTTTCTCTGGTGTGAATTCTCCGATGCTGAGTAAGGGATGAGCAATAACTGAAGGCCTTTCCACATTCATTGCATTTGTAAGGTTTTTCTCCAGTATGAATTTTTAGATGTTGAGCAAGGGATGACCAGTAACTAAAGGATTTCCCACATTCAGCACAATCATAAGGTTTCTCCCCAGTATGTGTTTTCTGATGTTGAGTGAGGTTTGAGTGCTGACTGAAGGCTTTCCCACATTCATTGCATTCATATGGTTTTTCACCAGTATGAATCATATGATGACGTATAAATGTTGAGGGTCCATTGAAAGCCTTCCCACATTCATTACATTTATAGGTTTTCTCTCCAGTATGAATTTTTTGATGTTGAGTAAGGTGTGTGCTCCTGGTAAAGGTTTTATCACATTCGTCACATTTAAAAGGTTTTTCTCCTGTATGAATTTTCTGATGTTCCATAAAGTGGCCTCTCTGGCTAAAGGCTTTTCCACACTCATTACATGTATATGGTTTCTCACCAGTGTGAATTCTCTGATGCTGAACAAGATGGGTCCTCTGACTAAAGGCTTTCCCACATTCATCACACTTATAGGGTTTCTCTCCAGTGTGAATTCTTTGATGTTGAGTAAGAGAAGGACCCTCAATGAAGCCTTTTCCACACTGATCACATTTATATGGTTTATCTCCAGTATGAATTCTTTGATGGTTTATAAGGTTTTCACTCCGGCTGAAGGCTTTTTCACATTCATTACATTTGTAGGGTTTCTCTCCAGTATGTGTTCTCTGATGGCGAATAAGAGCTGAACAATAACTAAAAGCTTTCCCACATTCATTGCACTTACAAGATTTCTCTTTTTTAACCGGCTTTAAATTCTGTTTGACGCTTGTTTTGGTAGAGGTCTCTTCTGGAGATACTTCTTTTTGTGTTAAAAGGTCTGAACTCACATTGATGCTTTTTTCAAAGTCATTATTTACATGGTCTCTCTTCAAAGTAGGTACTGTCTTGTCAGTTATTTTTATTTCCCTTGGCAGGGCCTGTTCATTTGCCTGTTGCCTCTCTGGACTGCCTTCAGATTTCCCAGTTTCTAAGACATTGGAACCCCAAGGATCATCCCTTTTGTGCTTTTCTACTATTGCCTCTGGAGATGGCTCTTCTTCAGAAATGTCCAGCTCTGAGACTGATACGCTATTTTCTGGTCTTGTCTCCCAGTCTGAAAGAGAAAATGTCAGTATTCTCTGAATTGAGGGAAAAAAACCAAACACAACAACAAAAGTGTTATTGTGGGAATGACCTAATGAAACTAAAAATAAAGCCCTCAGCAAATTCTGAGGATTTTCAAACACAGCCCTATTATTTGGGGAGAAATTTGGAAAGAGCTAAGGAGAACGAGAAATAAAATATGAGAGTAGCAAGAAAATGTCTAATTCAACTTCATAGATAATCTCTAAGACCCAGTAAGGGAACTCCATTTAAGTTGATAGTAAATTTAGAAAGTGACCACAGAGATAGATAAGAGGAGACAGAGATGGACTGAATCTAAAGGAGGCAGTCTGAACTGGGATCCCTTGCCAGTGAACAGCAACAAAAAGTCTAAGAACCATGATTTCAAGACAGGATAAACACAAGACATGACTATGGCTCCATGATTTTTAGCCTAGAAAACGGACAAAATAGTCATATCATTGCTAGAAATGAGAAAGTTGTAAATAGTAGAGGAAGTAATTTAGGTGGAGGAAGATACCGAGTTCAACACTAGGCATTTTGAGAATTAGGAAGAGAAATGGAAGACTAGACTATAATGGTGTTTGTGGGGGTGGAAGATGCCAAAAGTAGCAGGATAACTAAAATGTTCAAATATAGGACAGAAAATATCAGCTCAAAAGAAGAAGGAAAAGAACAGCTAAAGCCATAAGAATGTATGTGAAAAAAAAGCAGCAATGGAGGAAGATCCTTGAGGATGTTTAGGGTAATGGGATGAATAAAATATACTAATGAAAGAAAGCAGTTTTTCAGCAAGCAAACAAAAGAATATAAGAAACACAGAACCGAAGTTGTTAAAAAGAAAACGAGAACCAGAAAAGTATATAATCAGGACATAGAGTTACAGTACTCTACTGTCTACTCTGGGATAGTTTGTCTTTTGCCAAGACAAGAAAGATGACAGGGTAGTCAATGCTGGCAGATTCAGAAAAAAAAAAAAAAAAGAAAAAAGAACCAGAAAAGTACATAATCAGGACATAGAGTTACACTACTCTACTGTCTACTCTGGGATAGTTTGTCTTTTGCCAAGACAAGAAAGATGACAGGGTAGTCAACGCTGGCAGATTCAGTAAAGAAAAAAGGCTGTGTTTAAAACAGCATTTCTTGGACTTCCCTGGTGGCGCAGTGGTTAAGAATCCGCCTGCCAATGCAGGGGACACGGGTTCTAGCCCTGGTCGGGGAAGATCCCACATGCCATGAAGCAACTAAGCCCATGAACCACAACTACTGAGCCCACGTGCCACAACTACTGAGCCTGTGCTCTAGAGCCCATGAGCCACAACTACTGAGCCCGTGTGCCACAACTACTGAAGCCCACGTGCCTAGAACCTGTGCTCCACAACAAGAGAAGCCATCTCAATGAGAAGCCTGTGCACCACAACGAAGAGTAGCACCCACTCGCCGCAACTAGAGAAAGCCCGTGTGCAGCAGTGGAGACCCAACGCAGCCAACTTAATTAAAAATAAAGTAAAATAAAACAGCATTTCTTTGGTTCCACTGGTAACGGGAAGGTACAGCAGACCCCCAGAAAACCCTGAATCTCCTGTGCTGCCAGCCCAGTCATTGTCACCACCATTATCACTGCAAACATAAGAAGCAAGGCAGGGACCTAGAGCTGCCTACCATCCTCTCCATACCTGGTACCATGGGAAATGGTACAGCATGCATCAGCATGCAGAAGTGCAGGCAGCCTCACAACAGCAGTGCTTCTCCAGCAGGGACAAGACGATTAATGTAACACAAGTTTTGGGGAACAGCCAATCAGTATAAGAAATGGATATGTTTTCATCAACAAAAATGACACTAAGGATATACTTGTACAGCAGATAGCCATAAAAAATAGCTCCTGGGAAGTACTTCACAGGGAAAAGGATATGGAGACCATGGAGTCGGATGCTGTTAAAGGCAAAAAGAGTGTGGGAGTGACTGATCTCTAGCTCAAGTTGGAGTTCCAGTTGAAAGCAATAAACATGCAACAGACTGTGACCAATATCATACACATTGTCATATTGTCCACGTACTAACCAAAAGAGTTACCAGAATATCAGAGGTGGGGTAATGAATGAAGGATTGGAGAAAATTCCAGAAGGCCAGACTGAACAGCACCATTCCTACTGCAGGAAGCAATTCTCACTACTATATGCAAAGTCGAAGGGCACTGACCACAATATTCAGACACCCATGTGCATGGAGAGATAATAGAAGGTGCTGACATCCAGGTTGTAAAAGAACAACATAGACCAGTAAGACAGAATATATATCAGAATACAATCACAATTCTGCAGGGGCCAAGTCACCAAGACAGCCTAAAGAAGAGGATAGGAAAATGACGCAGACAAGGCCCAGGGCCAGTGGCCACCTCAGTGTAACTTTCCAAAAGTTAACAAACTATAAGCACAAGTTAATAAAGTTCTTATTTTTTAAAAATTAGTTTTCTAAATTGTGTTCCATGAAACCATCTTTTTTTTTTTTTTGGATGCACCGCACAGCACGTGGGATCTTAGTTCCCTGACCAGGGATCAAATCCACACCCCCCCTGCATTGGAAGGGAGTAGTTTTAACCACTGGACTGCAAGGGCAGTCCCATGAAACCATCTTTTAAAAGAAAGATTTTAAAGGTGCAATATTAAAAAAAAACGGAATCACGGTTAGGAGGATGGGGGAGAGAAATGTTACATTCTATGCACTCTGTTGGAAATTCATAATTCCCAACTACAATTAAAAAAAAAAATTTCTGAGTGGTCCTCCAGTAAGAAACCTGCTAAATTTTAGCTAATCCAGTACTTGCTAAATTTGAACATGGCATGCATTGTTTCTCCCCATAAAAAGGACCCCCTACTCCTACCTCATTAAATCTGGAGATATTCCTTACCTAGAGTGACTAAGTTTGTACATTGTTTCAGGGTCAGATCTTTGAAGAAGTCTCTCTGTGCAGTTTGGGAATTGATGGTTTACAAGAAAGTTATTCAAAATTTCAAGGGCAGTCCAATAAGTGATAGGGTCAGAAGCTACACAGTGAGATTAAGAGAGGAACAGGTGATGAAGAAATGACGGCTACAGGTATGGAACTCACTTTTGCACAGTTTGGTTGGGAAAGCAAGAGGGCAGACTGGATGGTGGCCAGAAAGATTAACAGTGTTGAGTGGAAGTATTTGGAATTTAGGTTACCTATTTCTGTTTGAAGGTACTGGGGCTGGAGGCTGTAGATCCAAAAAGAAAACTGTAAGGGTGAAAAGTGGGGTAATAATTATGAGACCAGGGCCCCAAAGGAGGTTGGGAAAGGAGGAATCCAGATTCCATGTCAAGAAGTTGCCTTTAGAATAAAGCAAGAAGGATAATAACTCCTTTGAAAGGAGTACAAAAATAGAATACATGTTGAGACATTTACTGTTTTGACAAAGCATAAGAGAGTCCAGGGCTTCCCTGGTGGTGCAGTGGTTGAGAGTCTGCCTGCCGATGCAGGGGACACGGGTTCGTGTCCCGGTCCGGGAGGATCCCACATGCTGCGGAGTGTCTGGGCCCGTGAGCCATGGCCGCTGGGCCTGCGCGTCCAGAACCTGTGCTCCACAACGGGAGAGGCCACAACAGTGAGAGGCCCGCGTACCACAAAAAAAAAAAGAGTCCAGATGCCTTCCCATTCTCCACAGGAGCCACTTTAAAGAGAAGTACATCTACATTTCAGACGTAAAATCCTCTCATCAGGCTGGTGGTTAGTGTCAATAACACTCATCTGCCGGGTATCCATTACTTACCTCCAAGGGCACCTACTGGAATGCTGGGCTCCACAATCCATGGCTCTGTCCCTTGCTCTAACTGGGAAATCACATCAGGTTTGGAAACTTGGAGTCCTGCTCATAGGGGTAAAAAAAGTTACCTGTCTGCACTGAGAGAAAAGTGCTGTGTCAGAGTTCAGTCTCATCACTTTGTCTTTAGAGGAAAGGATACATGGACAAATCAGATGGAGTAAAGCATATAAAGCACATATAGCTTCCATGTTATACATTCCCAGATGTGGTATAACTTGGGAACTGATCTGGGTTCAGAAAAATTATTAGTTTGTCCTTCTAGTTGCTAGAGAGTAGAAACCTTTTCAAGACCTTTCAAAGTTTAGGAATCTTTGGTTCCTTAATGGCAAAACTCACCTAAGCACAAGAGCACCCTCCTCCTACGCACCCCCAGATATTAACGCAGAGAAATCATCCTTACCTATAGAGACCAGATGTGTATAATTTTCCAGTGTCACATCCCTGAATAAATCTCTCTGTACAGGATCCAGCTGTTTCCATTCTTCCTGGGTAAAGTCCACTATCACATCCTTGAAGGTCACTGATTCCTGAAATACCAAACATATTTCTGCTTAGCCATAAAGGATTTACCTCAGAAAGGGGTAAAGTTAGCAATACTGACAGAAGCAAGGCAAGCTCTGGGCTATCTGAAAAATGATTTTGATATTTCCTCCTTCGTAAAATGAATATAAAAACAAAACCTGACTCATAGGATTATTGCAAGAATTAAATAAGCAATGTTCAATATTAAATGCTTAATTTAAGGTCTAGAATATAACAAGTGCTCAGTCAATGTTGGCCACTGTTGTTGTTATTGATCTTCATAATCATCATGATCTCCGTGTTCCAAGATATATCAAGTATTAAGAGTATACCTATTAACATCAATAATATGTTTTACTACCTGTAAGTGCAAAAACAAAAATGTTTTTGAAAGAATTTGAGGAGGAGACTTACCCTACCACATTTCAAAATATACTAAGTAATATACCAAAATATACCGAAAGAAAAGATAAATTAGAACAGAATGGTCTAGTATGGAATAAAACTCAGTGAGAAACCCAAAATATAGCCATGTTTATAAGAACTAAATGGGATTAAGCAACTTTCAAATTAGTTTTAAAAAGCTGGATTATTCACTAAATGGTGCCATAACAAATGACTGTGTATTTGAGAAAAGAAATTAAGGTGAGTTCCCTACTTCACAGCATACACAAAAATATCTGCTGGATTAGAGACTGAATTTTAAAGAAAGAGCAAAAATAAAATAGAATAAAAGACAGAAAAATAGTTTTATAAGCTTGATATGTGGAAGGCAAAAATTATAAGACAGGGAGACTGACACATAAAACCACATAAAAATGTAAAACTTCTGTAGAAAACCATAAATAAAATGCAATATTCTGAGTTGCTACAACTAATTAGCAGAAAAGATGAACAACCTACAACAATAACCAAAAAAGGCCGACAACCCAAACAGGCAATTCACCCAAACCATTGTTAACAAACCATGAAAAGATGCTCCACTCCAAGAAAAACATAATAAAACAATGAGATACCAGATTAGTGAACACTGCTTAAAGTGCTCATGTGTATTACGGCAGGAACAGGGCCCTAATGCAATCTATCAGGGGGCACTCTGCCAGGATCTATCAAACCTTTAAATACATATATCATTCAATCCAGATTTATAGCTTGTAGGAATTTATTCTTTAGAAACACCTCAGGGTGCAAAGACATATGTAAAAATTTCCTTGCAACATTGTGAGGGAAAAAAAAAAGCAAACTTAAATGTCTATTAATAGGATAGTGGTTAAAGAATTCATGGTACATCCATACTAAAGCAGCTTATGTAGACATTTAAAAAATAAAGTGTCTCTATATGTACTGATTAGGAAATATATATCATATTAAAAATAGCATACATGGTATTACCCCATTTTTATTTTTATGAATAGGAAAGTTTGTATGTAAATGCAGAGAAAAAGCTAAAAGAATACACTACCAAATATTATCAGTGCGACTGTTTAGTGGGACTCTTGAGGCAATGCAGGGGAACTTCCTACTTTTTCTTTATTTATTATGTATTTGAAACTGGGCAAGTGAGTTAATTTTGTTTCAAAATAGATAAATAAATTATTGGGACTTCTACTTCTAACCACGACAGAGCTACTGGACTAGCTCTCCCAGAGTAGACAACTGTAAAACTCAACAATATAACTGAAACAAGTGCTTTCGTATTTTTGAACAGCAGACAGAACAGAACTATGATCCCTGAGAGAAGGGAGACAATCACGTGAGCCCCACAGACCCTTCAGTTTCCTGCCTGGAGGCAGAAACTGAGCAAGACACAGTGGTCTCACTGAACTAAGGAAACAAAGGTGGCAGCTCAGGACTACAGAGGCAGGGAATTTGCAGGGTAGGTACTAGAGAGAAGGGAGATACAAAGAGGAGGAGCTCCAAAACTCTGGTGTAAATACTATCTCCACAGGCCATATCAAGTTACCAATGTGACATAACTGAACCCAGAGTTAAGAAGACATACACACAATCAGTTCCCACAAACAGTTCCAGCGCGCTTTAGGAGCAGCACAAGTTTAGCCTGTGAGGAAAGAGTTAAAGCAGCAAGTCCGGCTTGCCCAATCCTTGCTAATCTCCAGGGACACTTGGATCCATGTTTCTGAACCTTAAACAAGCTCTGAAAACTAATGTTTATATAGTCACCGATTGACGATGTTATTGTGTGCCTGGAGCACTGGGACAGGATGTACCAGACTGTCAGCATTGTTTAAAGTATACATGAAGATTTACGATGGACATGTGGTGCCTAGTTTGAGGTCTGCACCATGGCTGGTCAACAGCAAGTACACGCTGATGTCTGTGATCAGCTCCCTTTAAAAACTCTGGACTGTGAGACTCAAGAAGACTTCCCTGGATAGAGACATTTCTCTGTCTCTATGGACAACAGCTCTAGAGAAAGTACATCTGTGTGATCATCACACAAGGAGGACATGGAAGCCTGCACCTGATTTCTTTGGATTCTTATAAATATCTTTTTCCTTCTATGTGTTTTGTATCCTTTGTTGTAATGATCCCTATCCCTGAGTTATGCTGCTGGGTTGGGTGGGTCATCCTAGCAAATCACTGAACTAAAGTGTAGTCACAGACCCCATGACACAGTCCTAGAATAAGGCTACACTAGGTCAGCCCTAACAAAGCTTACAGTTCAAAACCAAACCTCAAAAGGATCAAGCTGTGGCCAAGATGGAATTAATAAGGACTGAATTTACCCTCCTGCATTAAAATAACCAACAAATTCCAGACAAAACATATGAAACAACAGTTTCCAAGGCACTGAATCTCAGATAACAAAGAACAGTGATCCCCAAGAATCAGTAAACAAATGAAGTGAGCCCTACAACTGCTCCAGCTTACTACCTTGAGAGTGTCCAGGCAGGGGTGCAGGGAAGGGGAACCCAGGAGGGACCCAGCAGACTCCTTGAACTGAAGAGGTAATGCTGAGAGTTTGGGGAAGTCAAGGCGACTAGAGTTCACATAGAGTACTGTAGGGAAGAGAGCTACAGAGGAAAGAAGCAAGAACTGCAGAAACTCTCCTAATCCCTCCAGACCACATACATTTTTGTTGAGTCTCTGTTTTCCATGGTACTCATTTCACCTTTTTAATATTTAGCAGTTATTTGGTCTATTCAGGTAAAGTATCAAGTTTTGTACTTCTGCTCTCTCATCAGTGGCACATGGCAAGACGTAAGCAAGAAGTTAAGTGGTGAATATATTAGTTAAGCTGGAGAGGCAGAGCTAAGAAAAAAGTGGTTGGCAGATGGGAGCCCAGAATGAACTGCCAACATTGGTTTTCAGCTAAACATAACCCACAGCAAAAGAATACACAATCCCACTCTAACGACTGAAATGACATTTGAGGAAATCCCAACTTACCTGAAAACTAGCTGATGGGAGTGAAGTATGTCCCCCTTGGAGAAGGGCAGACTCTGGAGAAGACAGATCTAGGGGAGGAAAAAGAAACCACAGTGAATCCTGTCCAAGTTAGCTGTTCCCAGCAATCCACAAAATCCACTTATTTTTCTATATGAAAACAGCAGGAACTATTTCTGCCATTTGAGAAGCCATTTCCTTCTCAAAATCCAAAAAAAAAACCAACGTAACTGCTGACTAGGACCCTCGTACTCTCATGGGTAGGCTTAGGAATTAAAGCATTACTTTAAGATTCACAGTTTTGCCCCTAGATACTTACAGTCACATGGATCATACAACTCAATCTACATTCCTCATTAAGTGAAGCAAAATATTTCTGCTGCCTTCTCTGCTACATATAAAATATGAATTAATAATCAGATTACTTTCCAAAAGTCTTCCCATGCCCTTTGAAACGTTGCTATTAGTATAAATTACATATCACACCGACATATACTTATCTATATTACCTACCTACCACAGTGTCTAAACTTAAATACACATGGTCAATACTAACTACTGGCAAGAATACAGAGAGATTAGAACTTTTGTACATTGCTGTGGAAGTAAACATTTACCAATCATTTAGAAAAACTGTTTGGCAGTATATACCAAAGCTATACGTACACCTGACCTATGACTCAGCAATCCCACTCCTGCGCATATATCCAGAGAAATGAGGGGTTATGTCCACCAAAAGGCTTGTACAAGACTGTTCACAGCAGGTTTATTTATAATATGCCCAGATTAGAAACAATCCAAATGTCTTTCAGCAGAATGGATAAACTGTGATATAGTCATACAATAGAATATTATCCCACAGTGTAAAAGAATGAGCTCTTGCTTTACCTAACAACACGGATGTATCTCATAAACAATACTGAGCAAAATAAGCCAAACACAAAAGAATGCATACTGGGACTTCCCTGGTGGCGCAGTGGTTAAGAATCCGCCTGCCAATGCAGGGGAGATGGGTTCGAGCCCTGGTCCTGGAAGATCCTACATGCCGCCGAGCAACTAAGCCCGTGGGCTACAACTACTGAACCTGTGTTCTAGAGCCCACACGCCACAACTACTGACGCCCATGCGTCGCAACAAGAGAAGCCACCGCAATGAGAAGCCTGCACACCTCAACAAAGAGTAGCCTCTGCTCGCCACAACTAAAGAAAGCCCATGCACAGTGATGAAGACCCAGCGAGCCAAAAATAAATAAATAAATATTTTAAGAAAAGAATGCATACTGTATGAGTACATTTACAGGCATGCCTCGTTTTATTGTGCTTCACTTTATTTGCACTTCACAGATACCATATTTTTTTTTTTACAAATTGAAGGCTTGTGGCAACCCTATGTCGAGCAAGGCTATCAGCACCATTTTTCCAACAGCATTTGCTCACTTCATGTCTCTGTGTCACATTTCGGTAATTCTCGCAATATTTCAAAGTTTTTATTATTACTATATTTGTAATGGTGATCTATGATCAGTAATTTTTGATGCTACTACTATAAACTGCTGAAGGCTCAGAAGATGTTTAGCATTTTTTAGCAATAACATATAGTTTTAGATTAAGGTATATACTTTTTTTTTACACATAGTACTATTGCACAATTAATAGACTACAGAATAGTGTAAACATAACTTTTATATGCGCTGGGAAACCAAGAAGTTCATGAGATTCAGTTTATTTCAATATCTGATTTACTGCAGTGGTTGGAACTGAACCCACAATATCTCTGAGGTGTGCCTGTATATTAAGTACAAAAACTTAGACTAGTGGTTACCTCTGGAGGGTTACTGACTGAGCAGGCACACAAGAGAGACCTCTGGGGCATTAGAAACATTCCATATCTTAGTGTGGGTAGTGGTTACACTGGCATATAATATATAAAAATTAACCAACTGGTACACTTAAGATCTGTGCACTTAATGTAGTAACTTACACATCAATAAACAAAACAGAAACAAACTTTGCTCTTGGGGAAGTCTATTCAGAGTAATGGTTGACGGGAAAGTCCGATTCTCAGAAAGTAGAGGAAGCAATAAAAGGAACTATTATTCCAGACTTAATTTGACCAGTAATGGAAAACTGTCTTGTAAAAGAAATCTTGAGAAGAAAATGAAGATGTTAGTTGGAGGAAAGTTGAGGAAATGTTGTACATAGGCAGATATGTACCCAAGACTTTAGGAAAATAGAATAAAGAGAAATGTCTTAGGTAAGATGATTTTGATTCCAAGTAACAGAAACCAACAAAACCAACAACAGTAACAGCTATAGAAACCAACTAAGTGCCTGGCAATAGTAAATGCTCAGTAAGTGTTACAACTATTACCTTGACTATAAGGGACAGAGGCTCATGAAAGTTAATCCTAACAATACAATTGTGAAAAATCCCAAAAAGAAAAAAAAGGCAAAGCCTTAAAATGAAACCATTTGGGCTGATTTAATTCTGAGGAAGTTAGAATTAAAAAGAATATTTATGAAAGATATAAGGGGCAAAGAGCTGAGAAGGGGAGAAGTGATGTCATCAACATGGTGGAATAAGAATTTTCTACCATCTTCCCCACAAAAAACACTGACTTAGACAATCATCCATGGTTGAGAGTGTCTTTGTGGAAGTCCAGGAGTCTAGCACAGAAGTTCCAGCACACCACTGGAACAACAACAACAAAAAATCCAAGATGGATGCATTGAAGACGGTAAGAGGAACAGTTTCATTTTACCAGCATCACCCCCAAGGAGGTACAGCTCAGTGCCAAGGCGGCCTTCTTGGCCTGTGATTTCTCTCACGGGAGAAAGTGAAAGCGTGTGAGTGCCCAGGTTCCCCAGCAGTATGGGACACCACCAAAGAGACCCACTTCTTTCTCACCTCATCCAGAATACTGAGGTGTCCTAAGAGAATGAGGGGAAGAGAGCCGCTGGGAGAACAGCAGTCACGGCACTTGGAGGGTATATCAAAGGAACATGGATCCTACTAACCACTTCACAGACTCAATCAGGAAGCCTGACAAAGAGCCACTGGGGATGCTTCACTTGTGGATCCTCCCAACTGCAATGCTCCATGCACCTCTCCTATACACCCTCCCCACAACCTATGGCCAGCTCTCTGTGCACACCCTAATGGTGGCAAGAGGAGCTTTTATAGATAGCTATGAACACACACAGAAAGCCAGCCTGACTCTGCATGATTTGGAGAAAGCTACCAAAAGCATCTGAGCATTAGCACCACCAAGGAAAAGCAAAGGTGAAGCTATTAGCACCCAGCCTGGCTTTGCAGGATTAAGAGAAGGCATACAATCTTAAGAATCCCCCTCAAGAGGGAACAAAAAGCATGGAGCAGATGTATGCAAAGAAGATCTGAGAAAGCCTCAGAATCCCTAACAGAATTGCTGATGGAGGATATTTCTCTCCCAAAGCCAATCAGTAAAGACAGGAGGAGGTGATTTCATCAGTGGTGTTTCTATACACTAAAAAGGAAATATCTGCAAAAGAAATAAAGAAAATAATCCCATTTAGAACAGCATCAAAAACAATAAAAGACTTAGAAATAACCTTCACCAAGGAGATGAAAGATCTGTGGAATGAAAACTATAAGTCATTGATGAAAGAATTTGAAGAAGGCACAAATAAATGGAAAGACATCCTGTGTTCATGGATGAGAAGAATTTCTATTGTTAAACTGTCCATACTACTCAAAGTCATCTATAGATTAAATGTAATCCCTATCAAAATTCCAATGGCATTTTCACAGAAATAGAAAAAAAATTCTAAAATTTGTATGGAATCAAAAAAGACCCCTAAAAGCCAAAGCAATCCTGACAAAGAAAAACAAAGCTGGAGGCATCAAACTATATTATAAAGCTACAGCAATCAAAACAATATGGTACTGTCATAAAATAGACACAAATACCAATGGAACAGAATTGAGAGCCCAGAAATAAAGTCTCCTATATATGATCAACTAATATTTGACAAGGGACCAAAAATACTTAATGGGGAAAGGACAGTCTCTTCAACAAATGGTGGTGGGAAAACTGGATAATTACATACAAAAGAAGGAAACAGAATCCCTATCTTACACCAATCATGAAAATTAACTTGAAATGGATTAAAGATTTAAACAAGACCTAAAACTGTAAAACTAGAAAACAGGAGGAAAAAGCCACTTGACATCGGTCTTGGCAATGATCTTTTCAATATGACACCAAAAAAACACAAGCAACAAAAGGAAAAAGCAACAAATGGGACTACATCAAATGAAAAACCTTCTTCACAGCTAAAGAAAGCATCAACAGAATGAAAAGATAAGCTATGGAATGGGAGAAAATATTTGCAAATCATATATCTGATAAGAGGTTAATATCCAAAGTGTATAAGGAACTCATACAACTCAACGGCATAAAAACAAATAATTCAGTTTAAAAATGGGCAGAGAACCTGAATAGATATTTTTCCAAGGAAGACATACAAATGGCCAGTGTATATGAAAAGGTCCTTGATATCACTAATCATCAGGGAAATGCAAATCAAAACCACAATGAGATATCACCTCAGACCTGTTAGAATGAATATTATCAAAAAGACAAGAGATAAGTGTTGGTGAGCATGTGGAGAAAAAGGAACATTTGTCCACTGTTGGTGGGAATGTAAATTGGTATAGCTACTATGTAAATATATACCACATTTTCTTTATCCATTCATCCACTGATGGACATTTAGGTTGCTTTCATGTCTTGGCTCTTGTAAATAATGCTGCAATGAACATGGAGGTGCAGATATCTGAGATAGTGATTTCATTTCCTTGGGATACATACCCAGAAGTGGGATTGCTGAATCATATGGTAGTTCTAGTTTTGATTTCTTAAGGAATCTCCATATTGTTTTTTATAGTGGGTAAACCAATTTACATTCCCACAAACAGTGGGAATGTACACACACATACACATATATAATGCAATATTATTCAGTCATAAAACGGAAGGAAATCCTGTCATTTGGGATAACATGGATGGACTCTGAAGGCATTATGCTAAGTGAAATAAGAAAGAGGAAGACAAATACTGCATGATCTCATATGTGGAATCTAAAAGGTCCAAACACAGAAACAAAGAGTAGAATGAGGGTTTTCAGGGGCTGGAGGGTGGGGGAAATGGGGAGATTTTGGATAAAGGGTACAAACTTTAAGTTACAAATAAGTTCTGGAGATCTAATGTACAGTATGGTAATTATTGTTAACAATACGGTATTATACACTTGCAAGTTGCTAAGAGAATAAATCGTAAACATTCTCATCACACACACACCCCACCAAATATGTGTGGTGACCAATGTGGTTAACTAATCTTATTGTGGTAATCATTTTGCAATATATAGGTGGGTCAAATCATAACACTGGACAACTTAAACTTACACAATGTCAGGGTCAATTATATCTCAATAAAGCTGGAAAAAACTTCTCAGCAAAATTTTGTAGCTTTCAGTGTAGAGATCTTGCATATTTTTGTTGGTTTATATTCTTGTTTCATATTTTGGATGCTAATATAAATGAAATTATTATTTTTATTACAATTTCCAATTGTTCATTGGTGATAGAATGAAACAGTTGATTTTTTCATCAAACTTTTTGTTTTGAGATAATTGTAGATACACATGCAGTTGTGAGAAATAAAACAGAGATTCTTTGTATCTTTAGAAAAAAAGAGCTGAGGACAAATATAAGGTATAGCTCAAACCTAAATAAATAATGTTAAGATTTCTAATGATATTAAACAAATCCGAGAAAAAGGACTGTATGATAGCAGCTAGGTTAAACCAAACCTGACTGCATAGCCATACCTACAGAATGTAAAGACAATGACAATGCAGAAAGAAGTCTACAGTGACATAACACAGGGCTCTGTCCTTACCCTGACCTGTTGAATGACATATAGAAAGAAAGAGAAGGAATATTCATTAAATATGCTAGTGACATAAAGTTGGAAAGAACAGTTAAAACACTGAATAACCAAGTTAATATTAATTATTAATTATTCTGACAAGCTGGAACACTTGGCCAAAAAATGTGGACAATCATAATAAATGTGAAGTCCTGACATTAAGGATAAAAAACAAGTCTATTATACAAGGATGACATAAATCTAGTTCACGGCAGTTTATGTAAAAAAGGTCTAGGACTAACAGCATAATATCGCTTATTTTAAAAAGCAAATACAATCTGATACTAAACAGCAGAAATATCCAAATCAAAAGAAATAGTACGTCACACTTTAAGGTATTTTTCAAAGTACATCTAAATGACTGTTTAGTTTTAGGCAATGCATTTTAAGAAGCATGCTATCATGCAGTAGAGTTTTTAGAGAAGAGGTCTAGATATATCGCATGGAGACCCATCAAAGGAACTGAGGCTATTTTGCTTTGAGAAGAAAAAGAATCTATGAGTAGGAGTTGTAACAGCTGAATTCACATATCTGAAGGGCAGCAATGTTAAAGAGAGAGCAGTCTCTTGCTTTTGGGGACTAAGAACTAAGATCAACACAGAAGTTACAGGGAAAGGCACTTCTGCCTCATATAAGGAACTAAAAAAGAAAACACCAACAAGGGAATAGTCTGCACCCAAAATGGAGCTTAATGCCACAATTGTTCAGGCATAGGCTTAACAGATGGTCATCCGCCAAGGATATTTCAGAACTGATTCTTACATTGAAGAGATGATTACCAAGATTTTTTCTGACTGTAAGATTATCATTCTAATTTTTAATAAATAGAAATCATGTGAGGGTCACAGACATTCTGAATCATTACTCCTTTTCATTCCCCAATCCCAAAGCCAAGCAGAATTAACTCTTCCTCCAAGTCTCTCCCTATAATGTAAATAAGAATCTCTCCCTATGATGTAATTGTTTCTTTTCTCGATCGTCATATATGTAAGGTTCCCTCCTTCCACTTCTTCCAGCTCTGTCAAGTATTTAATCTTCATGTCATGGCTGTTCTTTCGCCCCCATTATCCCACTCTCTCCCAAGTTGTCCCCACTACCTTCCATCTCAGGTGCTCATCCCGTTCCTCTTGAAATCTGGACACCAGGGTTTCCCAAGCAGCGTCCCTCCAGTGGGGTCCTCTCTCTGGAGCCCAGATGTCCGGCACGAGTCTGTGCCCTTACACACAGTGAAGCTGGCTGCCCTAAAAGACACAAGATGGGGTCAGCGGCAACCGTCACAAAATTACACCTCAAGAGTTTTGCACAGTGGCCAAGAGGTCCTTGGAAAAGAGAAGTGCCCGGAGAGAACAGTAAAGAGGCATGTGGCACTCCCGCTGAACAAAAACAGAATGGAGATCGAGTACGCAGGTTCGGCCCCAGATTCCAAAAAACCCCTGGCGCCTACCCTAGAATCTGGGCAGAGGCGCCCACCTACTCGGACGGTTACCTCGGTGCACACTTGTGGGTTCACACCCCCGCGGGCTCAAGAAGACACACCTGTTGCGGAGCGGAAAAGCTGGAAGGTGGACAAACAGGGCGGGGCTCGGCTCGCGTCCTTCCTCCTAGGCCGGAACAAAAGAACAAAGCCCTCCCAGGGATCGGGGCGGAATAGTCCCACACTAAAGGAGGAGAGGGGAGCCCCCTTCGAGGACTCCCCAGCTCCCTCTCGCAGAGGCCGCTTCAAGCGGAGAGAGAGAGGGGTGACGTCACGCGGCCAGAGGGGCTGGCGGTTGCCATAGTGATACCTGGGCTTCCCTCCCGCTAGAGCGATTTTCGCACTCTGATCCCGGGTCCAGAAGCTCTGGGACAATCACCAAACCTAGTGAAGGGAGCCGAAGCAGCTGGACTCTCCCCCTCGCCAAGCTCTTTTCACGCCTACAGCCGGCTTCAACGGCCACTTCCGCTGGTGGGAGAAGAGAACACCCACCCCCGACCCGCTCGCTAGCGTTAAACCGCGCCCCGCGGACACATAGGACTACGATTCCCAGAGTGCTCCACGACGCTAAACTCCATTTCCCAGAAGAAAGCCAACGTATGAAATCCAGTGGAGCGGGGACGAGTGTTCTACCCGCTAGTCGTTTGTTCGTACACGTCTCAGGTAAAAGTATGCGTTAGAGCAGTGACTCTCAAGCGTGTGTCACCGGACTGATTTTAAGAATACACATTTACACACATATATAATTTAAAAACGCAGACAAGCGTTTGCGCTTATGCATTGTTTCACAATGCATAACTTGTCTTTATTACCTGTCCTGCATTGTATTTAGTGTTCTATCCCTTTGTTTAAAAAATTCTGGTCGTGACCCATTATATTGACGCTCAACCACGACTCAAATGGAGCCCAACGCCAGTCTGTAGGTGTGTTCTTGGGAGAAAAGAATCCAACAGAAGTAGGTAGGTTTCTGTATTTTTAAATATGTGGCCCAAGCACTTTACTGTGCTTCAGTGCATCTCCATATTTGTATAGTGGGGCTAAGGTCAAGTCACTCAGCCTGTTGACTGACAAAACACTAAACTTGGAAATCAGGAAGACATGGCCTAAGTGAAACAGGAATGAAAGCTGTGAGAGAACAGTCTGAAATAAAAACACTATATGAAAAGGGATTAAAACACATGCAAGCATATTTAAAATGCAGGAACATAACTAAAATCGTACTGGAGAAGAACTGAATTGATGCTGTGGAAAAGTGAATCAGTTATGTATAGGATATTCTTTTAAAGCTGCGTGGTTCAAAAGAAAAAGGTGAATGAAATAGAAGAAAGTGATAGATGTAAAGGACAGAGGATGGAAAGCCAACATGTGGATGATTGCCCATCAGGAAGGAGAGACCACATGAAATCAGCTATCATTTAACACTTTCTATGTGCCAGACAGTGTTCTAAGTGCTTTACACCTGACTTATTTAATTCTTAAAACAATCTAATGAAGTTGTTCATTATTATTCTTTCTTTACTACAAAGGAAACTAAGGCACAGATGAGTTGAGTAACCTGCCCAAGGTGACATAACCAATAAATGGGGAAGCTAAGACTTGAATGTAGTACTTTGGTCCCAAGCTCCCACTTTTAATCTTTAACACTAGAATCCCTAGTAAAGAGATGAACAACTTCCTAAGTTTAAGAAAGAATGCATCTCTCATTCACTGCTAGTGGGAGTGCAAGATGTCCTAGTTTAGAGGACAGTTTGGCAGGACAGTCCTTAGTTTCGAAACTAAGCACACTCCTACAATGTGATCCAGCAGTTGTACTCCTTGGTATTTACCTAAATGAGTTGAAAACTCATGCGCACATGAAAACCTAATTGCCGAAACTTGGAAGCAACCAAGATGTTCTTCAGTAGGCGAATGGCTAAACTGCGGTACATCCGTACAATGTAATATTATTCAGCAATGA
This sequence comes from Neophocaena asiaeorientalis asiaeorientalis, assembly GCF_003031525.2. NCBI lineage: Eukaryota > Metazoa > Chordata > Mammalia > Artiodactyla > Phocoenidae > Neophocaena > Neophocaena asiaeorientalis. Next base: position 1,075,252 of record NW_020175103.1, on the reverse strand, counting down.
AAAGAAATGAACAATCAAGCTACCAAAAAACTCCACAAAGGAACATTAAATGCAAATTGCTGAGTGAAAGAAGCTAATGTGAAAAGGCTACATACTGTACAATTCGAACTATATAACATTCTGGAAAAGTCAAAACTATGGAGACAGCAAAGATCAGTGGTTGCTAGGGGTTTGGGGAAGGGAAGGAGGGATGAATCGTTGTAGCACAGGGGATTTTTAGGGCAGTGAAAGTATTTTGTATGATATTGTAATGGTGGCTCTATGTCATTATACATTTGTCAAACCCCATAGAATGTCAGATACACAGAGTGAACCCTTAATATAAACTATGGTGTTTAGTCAATAATAATTTATCAATATTTGCTCATCAGTTGTAACAAATGCACAGTACTAATGCAAGAATGTTAATAGGGAAAACTAGGGGGAGGGGCGGTGGTGAGAGCATATGGACTTTTTCTGTAAACCTAAAACTTTTTAAAAAGTGTATTAATTAAAAAAATATGTAAATGTTAAAGGTGCTTCTCTTAAGGTCTCAGCAGGAAATGAGGGATGTGTAGTTAGAAACTGGAAGAAAACTGATTCTTGTTGTAAAGTGGCAGAACTTGGCTGAATTGTGTTCTACAGTTGGGTGAAAAACAACTTGTAAGCAATGAACTTGAATATTTAGCTGAGGAGATTTCCAAGCAAAGAGTGGAAAGTGCATCCTGGTTGCTGTGTGCTATTTATAGCAAAATATGTGAGGAGAGAGACAAATTGAGAAAAGAACTGTTAAGCAAAAGGAGCCATTTTTTGATCGTTTGGAAAATTTTCAGCTACACCTTATACAAACGAGGCTTTCGATACAAATTGAAATACATATATATTGAAAAAACGTATATATGTAAAATTTCTGTCCTCAGTGACTTCTCTTTGTAGTTTTAGCAACGGGGTGTACACATAAAAAAAGTAAGCAACCATAGCAAGCAGCATATAGATACTCCCTTAGTGTATATGCAAAATATTGAGTACCTACTATGTGCCGAACACTAATAAGAAACACTCTGCATATAAGGTATAATCTAGTGAATAAAAGTCAAAGTTTCTTGAGTTTTTACTTGGTTCCTAGCTCTAGGTACTTTACTTGAATCAACTCATTTAATTAACTCAGGTTACCAAATAGAGAACAGAAAAGGATGGAAATTCACAGAAAACGCATAGGTTAATAATTTAAGATACAACCCTACCTTAATAATGTATCTTTTTGCACAATGGCCATAATTTTGGTAATAACCAGATTTTTTTACTCAAAAAATACATAATGAATATCTTAGTATGTCATCAATAAATATTCATGCATTGAATGCCTTTTAATGGCAGCAAAAGTATTGCATCATATTGATGAATAATTTTTTAAACAAAAATATTTACCACAGCTTAACAGATACACACAAAAAACATATGAAAGCGAACCACTCAATGCATTTACACAAAGCAAACACACCCATGTATCCAGCACCCAATTTGAGAACCAAAATCATTATCAGAATCCCAGAAACTCCTTCCAAGGGTAGTGGGACCTCCCAGTCACTACCTACCAAGGGTAATCATTACCCTGATTTCTACTGTACAAGGAACATTAATTTCACCTGTTTTTGAACTTTCAAAAGTTGGAATGCACTATAATATGTGTTTTTTGTCTGGCTTTTTCCACTCAATATTAGTTAGTGAGATTTAGTCCATGTGGTTGTGTGTACTTGTAATTCATTCACTCTCGTGGTGTGGTATTACATTGGGAAAACCTCTCAATATGTCTTTTCTACTGTAGATGGACATTTGTGTTGTTTCCAGTTTCGGCCTAAAATAATAACTAGACTACTTTGTGTTTCTTACAACTCAACCCTGGCTCTTCCTTTACTGAGATCTATTCGGATATGTTTAAACTTTTTTTCAGTGCAGTAAAAGTTGCAGCTGTGTCCCGTCCTTGTTCCCTGTTACCCTAAAACAAACTCCTGTTGATAAATAATTTTGGTCCAAATGCATCACTAATTGCTTTCTGTTTTGCATATATATATATATATTTAATTTTATTTATTTATTTTTATTTTTGGCTGCCTTGAGTCTTTGTTTCTGCGCGCGGGCTTTTCTCTAGTTGCGGTGAGCGGGGGCCACTCTTCGTTGCGGTTCTCGGGCTTCTCATTGGGTGGCCTCTCTTGCTGCAGAAGAGCACGGGCTCCAGGCTGCGTGGGCTTCAATAGTTGTGGCACTCAGGCTCAGTAGTTGTGGCTCACAGGCTCCAGAGCGCAGGCCCAGTAGTTGTGGCGCATGGGCCCAGTTCCTCCGTGGCATGTGGGATCTGCCCGGAACAGGGCTCGAACCCGTGTTCTCTGCACTAGCAGGCAGAGTCCCAACCACTGCGCCACCAGGGAAGCCCCTGCATATATTTTTTTTAAGCACAAGGTTTTCTTTGGTATGTAACTTCAGGCAAAACTAGCGTTCCAAATGACTTCAGGAAAAAAATATATATATATGCTTGATAAAAATCTATACATCAAATAAAGTGATATGTATAAATTATGGACAGCAATCTTTTATAGCATAATTTCTATCAAAACTGCTTCATGCCTATCCTGTCAGAGCAGGTCGTCTCCCATAAAACCACTGGACATCTTACGTCTCTCTCTCTTCGTCTCACTCTCTTCTCTACCTCTCCTTCTCCCTCTCCCTTCTCGTCCCTCTTCCTCACTTCTCTGTTTAGGCAACGTGGTTTCTCTGTTTGTGATCATCTTCCTCTTTTCTTAAATCATTAGTAAATAATACCAAGAAGTAGACAAAAGCCAATTACAGTAATGTTTGCACTGGACAGGCTCAGGAAAACATGTGACCCGCAGTTTTGACTCAGATGGAAAAGTAAGAAGGGGGAAAGGAAACATATTTGCGTTGGTTAGATTTCGAGAACATGAACTCCTGTCTTGGCCAAAAATCAGACTAGGATCTTCCTTTTAGAAGGTAGCCAGGTTCCAGGGGCAACAGGAACTCACGAACCATCTATAAATTTTGTTCTTAACGTGACGAGAGCGTGGAAACACACTGTGAAATGCAAAGCACGGTGCAAACACAATGGGATTGATGTTCCCTTAGGATTGATGTGGGCTTGGCACTTGGGGACACCAGAGCAAGGGGATGCAAGGAGGCTTTTCTGCATCATTTCCCTCGCCCTTTACTCAGGACGCAAGTCATCGAACTAAGTTCCTCTCTGAAAGCCACTAGCCACTAGCTCTTCAAGGAGCTTCAGTGCCTGAAAGTTCCAAACAAAAGCTACACGTATCAGGCCTAAAACTAGGATGACAGTCTGACTCCACTTCGTTGGGAGGGTAGTTTGGTTCCAGGTGAGGACATTACAGAGGCCTCAAGTTGTCTGGAAAACCTATTGCTGATGCGGTGAGGACACCCCGTTTTAGGGCTCTCGACTCCCGCAGTTACCCAGCGAGGTTGACCTCCCTGCCAAACTTGCACTTCACCTGAGGGTTTCTATCCAATTTGCAGAGTGCGTTTTCTTGCACTCCAGCTCATTTTTGTCTTTTCTTCCCTTTTTGCCCTTACCTTACATCAGCTAGTGAAATTTCTATTTAAGGATTTAACAGCATGCATTACTCCTCGTGTAGTCGTGGCCGAGTGGTTAAGGCGATGGACTAGAAATCCATTGGGGTTTCCCCGCGCAGGTTCGAATCCTGCCGACTACGTTAGCTTTAGCGAGCAAAATACGAGGCTTATTACCTGACTGCATAGGTTTGCAGGCAACCTATTTTTTCCTTTGCCTCTGTGCACTTCCTGCCTTGGAAACTTGAAAGTATTTCTGGAGTCAACGGATGCCCCTGGTAGGGTTTAGCAACTACCTCCGTGTTCAGTAGATTCAGATCATGGCTGTGAGTATAGATAGGAACCGGTGCACTGGTTCCTTTTTGTCTTTTACCGTAAGGTTGTCACACAGCGCCATCGCCGGCCGCCCCTCTGTGCTGCCTGTTCTGGGAAGTGAGGGACGGACTGGAGTGGACTCAAGGCTAGACTTGGACAGATTCGGCTCGGACGCTGAATCGCATAATGTATGCTTGATAGCAGGAAGCGTAGCCTGCACAGTGACGTAATAAAGACAACAGTGAGCAACTGTATGGAGATTCCTCCAGAGTAGCATACTGTGTTTTCCACATTAGTGCAGTAGTGTATATCTCTACCTGTCATGCTGGAGACCATAGTTCAATTACGCTACACGTTGGCCATTGTCTCTCTTCTAGTTAACCACCAAGGACTGGGGTTCAGGAAGTAACATGAAGAGAGGATGGCCTCTCCACAAATACCAAGTGATACAGCCGGTTTGGTGACAAGTGAAGATTACATCTTGATGTGATGTAAATATATACTATTATGTGTACATATGTACTTTAAAATACATGCATATATACACATTTAAGAGTATATATTTTAAAAGCATATATATGTGTGTGTGTACTTTTCTCTCATGTATATGACAGAGAGAAAAGGAAAAGAAAATGCAGTAATATGCTAACATTTGGCGACTGGGATAGCCAGGAATTCTCTGTATTCTTGTAACTTTTCTGTCACTCTGAAATTATTTCAAAATTAAATTATTTTAAAATAAAAAGTTAAAAGAAAAAAAGACTAATAAAACTATAAATGAAAAATATATTCATTGACACTGAAAAGCACAGATATGCAATTTGAACCGTAGATATAAAAGAGATAAGAAGTAAATTAATGAATAAGAGTTTAGAATTGATGAAGGAATGGGATGCAAACTGCTACAGTGAGCAAGAAAATTCATAACCATGAGAAGAGCTAAATAGAGAGTGTGTGCCTAAAACAGTATTGTTCAATAATGATTATATTTGGGGACATGAAAATAAGATGGTACTATAATTCAAAACAGCAGTAACATGTATGATGGGAAGGTGTGGCCATAATCCAAATTATTCTATGCTCCTTTATAATAATGAATAAGTTCAGAATTAGATGTTCACTCAAAACATGATACATACTTTGGACCAATTGCTGAATGGATGAGTCTTAAAATCAGTATTTTTGTGGGCCATGTTCAAAGCCAAACAGCTTTTCTTTTTAATGAAGGAACATCCTTCCAAAATATAAGAATAAATTTGAAATTTTAATTTAGAATTAATTTTTAACATTTTATCAAATTTAGTCGAATTTAAAAGTTAATATTATTATGCAGCACTGCCAGACACTAGATTATTTCTTCAGTAATTCTGTTGCACAGTTGAGTGATCAAAGTCCATTCCTTTTCAACTAACATTGAATCTCACTTGTCTCTAACTATTAATTCTTTTCATCATAGACAAAATATTCATCATAGACAAAATATTTCATCATAGACAAAATATTCTTTTTTATTTTTTACGGAGGAAAAAATGATTGATCATAGATAAGAACTATAAGGGCATGGATGAGCAATCAACACAGGCAGTGCTTGAAGGGCCACATCCTTGAGAGAAGGGAAACACATGATATGAGTTGCACAAGAGCTTGCCCTCGAGGGACATGTTCTATTTTGCAGCATTTTAGAATAGACTCCAAGTGGAAAGAAGCAGTTGCCCTGGACTGAGGAGACACTCGTCAGTGTTTGGCTACCAAAATCCATAGGAGCTGAGGGTCAAAATTCAGATGATGAGGGAACCACAGAGAAGGAGCTCAAATTTCCATGTAAAATTCTCCTTACAGCATCGGCTAATTCCTAAATTGCACACACACGGGAAGATGTTCCAAAACTCTGTAGGAAAGAGCGGCTGGAAGGCTAATGATCTGTAGAGATTCAGCAGCTGCTTAGTTCTGGAGAACTAAGTTCATACCTCTCCCAGTTGGAGGGAACCCGATAAACACTATCAGCTGTCATTTGAGACTTCAGAAGCATACCTCTTAAGCAGTGAGCAACAAACCCAGCTGTAAGGACCAAACAAGAAGAGCAAGGGCTATGTCTTCAGAGTAAAGAAAAACTAAATAGACCGACCATAACAAAGGCTCAATCTTTGTATATTGCAGAAAGACTACCAGAAAACTCTGAATGTTTGGAAAGAAAGCAATACATGTCTATATAATCCATGGATCAATGAAGAAAACACAACAGAAGTTTTAAAATACTTTGAGCTGAATGATAATGAAAATATGATACATCATAATTTGTCTAATGTAGCTAAAGCTATTTTTAGAAGGAAATTTTTGTCTTTAGTTGCAAGTATTAGAACAAGGAAAAGGTTGGAAATCAGTGATCTAACTCAAGAAGCTATAAAAAACTGGGAACTTAAATGCAAAAAGTAGAAGGAACTATTAAAATAAGTGCAGAAATCAGTAAATGGAAAGCAGACATACATCAGAGAAAATCAACAAAGTAAAAGGTTGGTCCTTTGAAAAAATTGATGAAATAGATAAATCCCAAACAAGAATAACTAATAAAAAAAAGAGTAAGTTAAAACACAAAATACCACAACAGGAAGGAAATAGCTGATATTCATATATATCCTAGATATATTTTATTTGTTTATTTTTTTAGATATATTTTAAAAACAAGAATGGTATCATAAACATCTTTATGTCAATATACATGAAGCAGTTAATAAAATGGATGCATTCTTTGAAAAATACAGTATATCACAAGGGACACAGAAAGCAATAGGAAATCTGAATTGTCTTATGCCTATTAAAAAATTAAATCCATAATTTAAAAAGTCACTCCTATAAACCTCCAGGCCTAGGTAGAATCTCTTGTGAATTCTTCTATACAAATAAGAGATAAATAATATCAATCTTACAGAAACGCTTTCAGAGAATAGAAAATATTCTATATCTTGATCATGGTGATTATTACACAAGTATATGCATAAGTAAAAATTCATCAAACTGTATAATTAAGATTTTTGGTCTCTTCAGTATGCAAATTACACCTAAATTTAGAAAATGAGAAAAGTTAAAGCAAAGTAAGGATGGTTTAACTCAAACAAAAGTAAGGAGAATTCCTCACTTGCAGCTGTGCATTACAAGACATAATAAAAGGTACTCTTGGGTTAAAGAAAAATAAAAGATTTGAAAATTGGAATTAATAGGTGAATTAACATAGTAGCTGGTTTCATGGTCAGTATACGACATATCAAGTGTGTTAATACGTACCAACAACAAACAATTGGAAATTAAAAATTTAAAGTTTCCATTTCAATAGCATCAAAAACAACAATTGTTTAAGAGTAAATCTAATAAAAGTAAATTTAATAAAATAAAAATATAAGTAAAAATCAATCCAAAGAGAAGAAGTAAAATAATATAAATACTTTCAATCTAAAAGGGGTTAAGAAAGCAGAAATTAGAGAACAAGAACATACTGGCAAAATTAAAAGAAGAGCAAGATGGTAGACTTAAACTTAACTAAATAAATATTATCTTGAATGTAAGTAGACTAACTATTTCAATTAAAAAATGAAGATTGTCATACTGCAAAAAATCTACCCTGAACTACATGTTCTTTATATGGCATACAGTTTAATATATTTGTTTTTTAAAAAAAAGGATTAAAGTTAAAGAATGTACAAGACATATCAGAACAAGTAACCAAAAAAGGCAGACCAGAACCATTTTAGTGATAATAATGTGGTATTTGTAGACTCTCGAGAAAGTAGCATTACTAGAAATAATGAGGCTATTTCATAACCTGCAGGGTCAATTTAGTAAAAGGATATAACAATTTTATATGCACATAATAACTGCTTCAAAGTATAGAAAACAAAAGATTGGCAGAGCTAAATGGAGAAATACAAAAATCCATAATCATAGTTGAATATTTTAACACTTCTATAGAAATAACTAGTGCAACAAACAGACAAAAGTTTAGTCAGAAAATGTTAAGCAATAGGATTAATACTATACCCAAGTGAAGAATATCTCTGTTTTTGAGGTATACATGAAACATTTAACAAAATCACCAAATGGTAAGCATAATGCAGGTGTCAACAAATTTCAGAAGATTGAGATCACACAGAATATGTTCTCTGAGCACAGTACAACTAAATAAAAATCAATATCAATAGCATAGATAAATAGAAAATTCCTAAATGTTGCAATATTAAGTAATACGGTGCTAAATAAACCCATGGGTCAAATAAGTTTTTTAAAACTATAAAATATTTTTAACTGAATGATAATGAAAATAAGACATATCACAACTTGTGACATGAAGCCAAAACAGTGCTTAAAGTCGAATATTTAGCTCCAGATTCATATACTAAAAAGAGGGAAAATTGAAATTTAATGATCTAAGCTTTCATCTCAAGAACCTAGGTTAAAATATAGCTAGGTTTTAGAGTTTAAAAAATTAAACTCTAAAAGTTAGAAGGAAAGAAATAATAAGAGCTGTAATCACTGAAAAAGAAAGGAAAAATAGACAAAGCAAAAATTCGCTTGTTAGTAAAATTGCTACCCCAAATTGATTTTTTTTTAAAGAAACAAAGAAAAAATAACAAGGATAAAAAGAGGACAACGTTAAAGATCTTACTGATATCAAATTAGAGTCAGAGGATAAAATGAGTAGTTTTGGGGAATAACTTTGACAATAGAAGATAAATTACAGGTTTCTATATAAACACAACTTACCAAAGCAGACACAAGAAGAAATGAAAAGTTTAAATAGTCTGAAGTTCATTAAATAACTTAAAAATCATAATTACCTTCTATATTAGTTTACTATGGTTGCCATGACAGAATACCACAGATCAAGTGGCTTAAGCAACAGAAATTAATTTTCTCACAGTTCTGGAGGCTGGAAGTCCAAGATCAAGGTGTCCACAGGTTTGGTTTCTCCTGAGGCCTCTTCCCTTGGCTTGCAGATAGTGACCTTCTCTCTGTATCCTCACCTGGTCTTTCCTCTGTGCTTGCTTATCCCTGGCATCTCTTTGTGTGCCCAAATTTCCTCTTCTTATAAGGATACTAGTCAGGTTAAATTAGTGCCCATTTTAACAGCCTCATTTTAACTTAAATTAACTTAATTCCCGACTCTTTTTATGAGGCCGGCAAAATCTTCGTACTAAAATCTGACAAGGATGTTACTAGAGAGGGAAGTGCAGATCAAACTTTGTGTTAAACATTCTAGATGCAAAACCATTAAACAAAATAATAGCCCAAAGATCCAGTAATATATAGAGAGAAGAGTCAAAGTGAAAAGGTAATGCTTGTTTTAGTAATATGAAATTTGTTTTATATATAAAAATCAATCACTTTAAATTTATTACAAAATGTAAGAGAAGAAACAAAAGATCATATTAGTAGATACAGGAAAAACATTTGAAAAAATTCAATGCCAATCATTAAAAATTTCCAGCAGTCTATGAATAGAAAGGAGATTTCTTAATCCCATGATGCATATATACAAAATCCTACATCTATCATCCTAATTATGGTAAATATTTGACACTTTCTCCCAGTTACTGGGACCAGGACAATCAGGACCACTATCGCCACTGCTATTCAACATTGTATTGGGGGTCTTAGGCCATGAAATAAAATAAGACAAAGAATTAAAAGATACTAAGATTGGAAATGAAGAAATAGGACTGTTATCATTTGCAGATGATATCATTAAGTGCTTGGAAAATCCCCCCAGATATACAAACTATTAGAATTACTAAGTAAAAATAGCAAATTTACTAGATACAAAACCCCATATTCAAATATATATTGTATTCATATATACTGGCAAAAATAGACAACTGTTTCGTCATTTACAATAGCAAGAAAACTACCAATATCCTAATAATAAATACAATAATAAATGTAATAAAAATGTGCAAGAGTGCTATATTGAAAACTCCAAATCACTGTGCAGAGAATTTTTAGTAATATCTAAATAAATGAAAAGATACATCATATTCATTGATTGAAAGGCTCAGATTCAATGTATTTGAAATAAAATGCTCAAAGAGTACTTCTGATAGAATTGACAAACTCTCTCTAAAATATATGTGCAGGTGGAAAGGACCTAGAATAGTAAAGGAAATCTTGCAAAGGAAGAACAAATCTAGAGGAATTTTACCACCACATAACAAGACTTATTCTAAAGCTATGGTGATTAATAAAATATACTATTGATGTAACGATAAAGAAAGAGATCATTGGAACAAAATAGATATGCTGATACAAAACCACATACATATAACAAAGTGTCACTGCAACTCAAAGGGGAAAATGATAGATTTTTCAAAAGATGGTGCTGGGTCAACTGGTTATACAAAGGAAAACAATGTGGACATTGGCCTCTTCTATAAACTATTCCCTAAATTAATTCAAGATGAATTAAAACCCTAAATGTGCAAGGTAAAATAATAAAATTTACAAAGAAAACAGGAGACTATCTTCATGAACTTTGGGTTGCCAAGGATTCCCTGTATAATAAGCACAAAAACAATAACCATAAAAGATAGGTAAATTATACTTTTTTAAACTTAAGAATTTCAGTACATCCAAAGACACCATTAACAATGTGAAAAGGCACAGAGTGGGAGATGTTTTTAATAAGTACATCTGACAAAAGATTTATGTCTAGACTGTATACAGAACTCCTTAAAATCAGTAAGAAAAAAGACAATAGGTAATAAATCAGATGGTGGGAATCTGGGTAGTATCTCTTCTGATGATGGCTGATAAGAGCTGGTCACTGTAGGGGTCCTCTTTCAAGGACAGTGTCAATCAGCTCCCTCTCAGCACAATACTGACACATTCTTTTTAATTCTCTGGGAAGAACCTCCATTTTTGACAGAACATTTCCGCTTCAGTGTCTGTACAGGGTATAGTAGATGGCCAGTAATCATCTATTTCCATCTCTCCCAAGAGAACCTTCCTGTACTACAGAGGCTAGAAGGTTAACACTACATTTTTCTAGCTCCCTTGCAGCTAGGTGTGATTTAAGCTTTTTCTGGGAGTTTTCTAAGGTGGAAATAAGGCACCTTCTAATTCAGTTGTTTTGTGCTAACAAGCATTGTTATGGAAAAATTGGGATTTCCTGCAGAGGAACACAGGTGAGGGGTGTCAGTTGTTTTGCTAATTCACATCTAGGAGCATGGCACACTCCAGAACATGGAATTCTCAAAGTGTGGTCCCCACACCAACACCAGCAGCAACATTTGGCACCTTGCCTAGAAATGTAAGTTGCTTTCTGACTGTTCTGTGTTTATTTGTCTATTTGTTACCCATTAACCACAGGTCCAAATTAACCACCAGAGTTGTTTACATTTCCTGCTACCACCTCATTTATCTAGCTCTTACACGTCAAGCCAATATTTCTCCTGCCCTAAATAAGCCCAGGGCCAGGTACCAGATAACTAGGGTCAGGCCCTATGCCCCCCAAACTCCCCGAATTATTAAAATGATCTAATCCTAAACTGTTTACTCTGACTTGCCTTTCCTTTCCTATGGAAATCCCAGTAAAGTCTGTAACTTGTGCCTTCCTCTTGCTCTTTTCTGCCTCCTGACCAACACCAGGTACTTCCCCCTGGGGCTCTGAGTAGTTTCTAGAGAATTGTTTCTAGGGAAACTGTGAGTAACATCAAACCTCTCTTTGGTGGCATTGGCCTCTCCCTGTCTTCTCTCACTCACCTTTGTAAATTAAGACCTGGCTGACTTGCTTTCTGTCGTGATAGATAGCTTTCATACTAAATTTTGAGAGCAACTTTCCTAGAGAGAACACTGCTGTTGCAGAAGCCTACAGATATCTGCACTACAGTTCAGGCAATAGACCCCTGAAATCAACGATTTCAGCAGCAGCATTTTGATTTCCTATCTTCTTCATTGTAGACAATGGCAACCTCTCTGGGAGACTATTACTTCAGGGTTGTTTTGGGAATTGCTGCAGGGGTGACTTAGAGCTGGCACCTCCCTTCATCCCTCTGTGCCAAAAATTTTGTAAGCTTCTGTGTTCTTATTAATCCCCCTTTTGCTTAAAATAGCTTGAGAGTCTTTGTTTCTTAAGTAATTTTTTGACATATAACACAATATTAATGTGGAAAAGTATATAAACCATAATTTACGGCTCAAGAAATTTCCACAAAGTAAACACACCTATGTAGACAGCACCCAGAATGAGAAACAGAACCATTCCCAGCATCTCCAACAGCCCCTCTCATGGTCTTTCTCTGCTTTCAACAATCACCTTTCTGATTTCTAACACCAAAGATTTGTTTTGCCTGGTTTGAACTATATATAAATAAAATCATGAGCTATGTATGCCTTTATGTCTGGCATCACTCCAATAATATGTTGTGAGATTCTCCCAATTTGTGTGCAGTTGAAATCATTTATTCTCATTGCTCTACTATTCCTTTGTATAAAAAGCAATTATTTATCTTTTCTATTGCTGATGGACTTTGGATTGTTTCCAGTTTGGGACTAAAATGGGTAGAACGATTTTGTTTCATGAAGCTGAACTCAGATTCACTTCTTTTATCTGAATCGATTCTGCCAGGCTATCTTTTTTTTTTTTTTCAGTCCATACATGTTAATGGAGAGAAAAATAAACAAGGTTGAAACTTACAAGGA
>NW_020175103.1:1027676-1057676 GCF_003031525.2 Neophocaena asiaeorientalis asiaeorientalis | reverse complement strand
AAAAAAAAAACAAACCCTTATTTTACCTGAAGGCTTGTATTCAACTCTCAAAACCTACTTTCTTGTATGCTGAGTAATGGTCACCTTGGTTTCCGTTCTTTCTTGTCTATAATTTAAAAAAAAAACAAAAAACGGTGGGGACGTTGTGTAGTTGTGGCCGAGTGGTTAAGGCGATGGACTAGAAATCCATTGGGGTCTCCCCGCGCAGGTTCGAATCCTGCCGACTACGGCAGTCACTTTTTCCAAGTGAAAGTAGTTGGGAATTGCTCCGCCGAGAGAAAATTGAAACGAAGCCACAGCTTTCCGAGATCTTGACTAAACTTATTGTGTTCTTTGTCCAGGCCCAAACTCCACGGCTATGGGGAACGGAAGTTATTATTATTTCATTACTTTTTATTAAAATTAAAGGTGTCTTAATAAGTAGAGCCCTAATCATTTTCCCGCCAGCGGAGCCTCCGCACAGTTCTCCGGAGCACCTTGAGTTTCCCTGCCCTCCAAACCCCCTGGAAGCCTATATTTTCAAGACAACTCTTTGTAGTTTTTCTTCCGCAATGGAAAGGAGCCCTGTTTCCTAGCCCAGTCGTCGGTCAGTTAGCAGGGAGATTCCGGGGAATCAATGGTTCAACTGCTTTGCTCTCCTGGATTCGCTGTTTGCAAATCTAGTACGACAAATCGTCAATGAAACCGACGCCATCACTGTCAAAAGAGCAGGCTGTCCTGCCTGGCCTGCAGTTTCAGCTCCGGGGCGGAGGTGGGTGGAGCGAGAGGGCTGAGAGAAGGGCTGGAGCGACACTTGGTTGGTCGCGGACGAGTCCGAGGGAGTTCAGGCTCAAATTTGCCAGAGTTAATCTATAGTAGAGCACAAAATCTGTCGGCTAAAACAACACGAACACTAGTACTTACATTTATTATGTATCTTTAAGGAGCGAAAATTAACTTCCTCCTCGTTAGTATAGTGGTAAGTATCCCCGCCTGTCACGCGGGAGACCGGGGTTCGATTCCCCGACGGGGAGTTGGTGTCGTTTTGTATCTCGTCACGTATTTTAGAATTCCCAACAATCGTGTTGTCACTGCTTAGAATCGAATATTACACACCTTCTTTCTTTAACATGAAAGATGCAGAACTCACTCTGGTTAGCGATCTTGAGCAGGTGACCTCAGATTCTGTGGAAGTTGCTGCGGCTTCTTCTAAATTCTGGAGTGTGTTCGGCGATGGCCACTACTGGGCTCTGTGACTGGGAACTGAACTGCACGGGGACCCTTCTGCCAGTTCTTCTCAACTACAGCACCCTCCCCCGTTTCCGTCACTTCTAGTCCCGGCTGCTCTAATCAGAAAACATTTCAGCCCAAGTATCAAAGCTACTTTAAGGCCCAGAGGGAAATCTAGGTTTAAGTGACACAGGACTGAGAACGCTCATCGAGAGTTAATGAGATTATGGTTGTCTGGCACCTGCCTTCTATTTAAATGCAGAAAGAACTTCTGAGGCCAAATGCCAAGATCAAAAATCCCATGTTCAAGACCTCCGTCCTCCTAGACATCAAACTCTGGAATGATGATACCGACCTGGCACAACTGGGGGCCATGTGTGCTCCATCCAGCTGACCTGGCTGGCCTAGGCAACTCGAAATTGGTGCCCCTGGATGCATATAAAAGGTGTAGAGGAAGATGACAAAAAGTGATGACAGACTTGCGGGAAGAGGAGATTCCCAAGTTCCAGGGGCATGTGAGGGGTGTCAACATTGCTGCTTTCAACAAGATCTGAAGCTCCAAGTAATGTGTTTATGACTGTACATCAGACTTTACGAATTAAAGCTTTCTGAAGGGGGGCGGGGAACTCAGGAATGGATAAATAAACTGATGGAACAGAAGAATGCATCCTAAACAGACCCATTTATACAGTCACTTGATTTAAAACAAAGGCCACCCTGCAGCGCACTAGGGAGAGACCGTTCTTTTCAATAAATTGGTGGCTCAATTGGATATTATGGAAATAAATGAATCACGACGTACACAAAACTCTGATGAAATGTATATTTAAACATGAAATAATGCTTCTGAAAGATAACTTAGGATAATATCTTCATGACTTTGGAGTATGCAAGAATTTGTAAAACAGAGCACAAAGAGCAGTCACCACAAAAGATATATTTATATATTAGACTTCAGCATTGGAAACTACTGTCCACCAGTAAACAAGTACAAGACAAATCTTAGAGAAGGTATTTGTATTACATATGCCTAACAGAAGACTGTGTCTAGAATATAGATTCAGATATAGATGCGTTGTTATGACTTTGTTAAATTAACAGTTGTTAAGTAGAGCACAGGATGCCAGATGGTGAGTCAGTCAAGTTTCAACAACAGACTACAGAGAAATTGAAATAGAGAAGTTTATTATTCACAGGTCCTGGAGGAAGTAGTACACTACATACTTCAAGGGGCCACATGGGGGAGGTCAAGGCAGAGTATAGACAAGACAGAACAATAGGACCTGGGGCACATGTTTTTATTAGGGTCCATGAGTGGAGTTCTTTGGGGTTCCCAGACTAAGGCGGGATTGATCAATTCAAACCAAAAGAGAGAGTAAGTTCTTTTGGTAAATTCCAAAGGGGTCTAATCTAAGGGGTACACAAGGGAATGGTCCTGTGCAGGGATGACAGTTGATCACAAGGGCTGTTGGGGAGGTAATATCAGTAACTTACATTTGTTTGAGACTCTGTAGGCCGCTATCTAGGGCATGCACTTGCATGACGAGGCTAGTATCAGCTCAAGGTCCCTGCACACCACTTGGCCAAACAAATTGGATGCTAAGGCAGTAATACTATGGAATAGCTTAGCTAAACTCTTGACATGTATAAACACAGATAGACGTGAATAAGAAAAACAAATATGGAAAGGATAGACAATCCATTAGAAAAATGGGCAAAAGAGTTCTACAGTTCCTTCACAAAAGATATATCAAAATAACCAATAAACATACAAAAGGGTGATCTTCATTCATCCTCAGAAAAAGTGAAAAGTAAAACAAATAGATTCCACTATTCTATTTGTTAGAGTTTACCAGAGAAACAAAACCAATAGGATGTGTGAAGGAGATTTATTCTGAGGAATTGGCTCATTGATTATGGAGGCTGGCAAGTCCAAAATCTGCAGAGTGAGCAGCAAGCCGGTGACCCAGGAAGAGTTGATGCTGCAGTTCAAGTCTGAAGGCTGACTGTTGGCAGATTTCCCTCTTACAAGGGAGACCAGTCTTTAATTTTATTTTTGCAATTGGATGAGGCCCACCCATATTATGGAGGACGATCTGCTTTACTCAGAATCCACTAATTTAAATGTTACTCTCATCCAAAAACACCCTCAGAGAAACATCACAGAAGCATGGATTAATGGTTGACCACATATCTGGGCACTGTGGCCCAGCAGGTTGACACATAAAATAAACCATCACAAATATTTACCTACTGGAAGGGTTAAAATAAAATAATAAAAGACAGATAATACCAAGCATTATCAACGATGTGGAGCAACTGGACTCTCTCATACGTGGGAATATAAATTGGTTCAATCACTTGCAAAATTGTTTTGGCATTACATACTAAAGCTTGAGCATACACAATGACTGCAATCGTGACTCTGCAATTCCGTCCATAAGTGTCTCCACCCAGCAAAAATCCTTGTTTGTATTCACTGAAAAACATATATAAGAATATTCATGGCAACACTATTTATAATAGCCAAAATTGGAAACAATCCAAGTGACTTTGTAGAGGAGGTGGATTTTAGAAATGCCTTGACATCTGGGGCTGATTTTGAAGAGTGGAGATGGTGCAAAGATGCCTGTCAGAACAAGAGGCTTCTGTGACCAAGGAAGCTCAGAATAAGAGTGTCCGGAAGGGGTGAGGACATTCCTGTATTTGGTACCCTGCTGGCCTCTCTTCTGTTCCATCCCGTCCATCTCCTAGCCTTCCTCCTTCTCGTTCTCTCCCTCACTACCCCCTCCTGTTTCTCCTTCCTTTTGTTTTTCCACATATTCTCTGCTCCTACCTGGACCTTTTCTTTCCACTTTCTTCTGCATGGGAATCCAAGTACTGAGTTTCTGAATTCATATTTTGTTTCCTGAATCAACTGTAAAGCCCAGATAAATGTTCACAACCATGTTTAAGTAAGTCGACAAAAAACCAAACAACACAATCAAAAAATGGGCAGAAGATCTAAACAGACATTTCTCCAAAGAAGACATACAGATGGCCAAAAAGCACATGAGAAGATGCTCGACATCACTAATTATCAGAGA
Organism: Neophocaena asiaeorientalis asiaeorientalis; assembly: GCF_003031525.2. NCBI lineage: Eukaryota > Metazoa > Chordata > Mammalia > Artiodactyla > Phocoenidae > Neophocaena > Neophocaena asiaeorientalis. The sequence goes on along the minus strand of NW_020175103.1, from coordinate 1,053,381 downwards.
AATGCAAATCAAAACTACAATGAGGTATCACCTCACACTGGTCAGAATGGCCTTCATCAAAAAGTCTACAAACAATAAATGCTGGAGAGGGTGTGGAGTAAAAGGAACCCTCCTACACTGTTGGTGGGAATGTAAATTGGTACAGCCACTATGGAGAACAGTATGGAGGCTCCTTAAAAAACTAAAAGTAGAACTACCATAGGATCCAACAATCCCACTCCTGGGCATATATCAGAGGAAACCATAATCCGAAAGGAAACATGCACCCCAATGTTCATTGCAGCACTGTTTACCATAGCCAAGACATGGAAGTAACCTAAGTGTCCATCAACAGGGGAATGGGTAAAGAAGATGTGGTACATATATACAATGGAATATTACTCAGCCATAACAAAGAATGAAATAATACCATTTGCAGCAACATAGATGGACCTAGAGATCATCATACTGAGTGAAGGAAGTCAGACAGAGAAAGACAAATATCAAATGATATCACTTATATGTGGAATCTAAAAAAAGGAACATATGAACTTATTTAATCTATAGAAACAGAGTCATGGATGTAGAAAAAACTTATGGTTACCAGGGGGAAAGGAGGGGAGGGATATATTGGGAGATTGGGATTGACATATACACACTACCATATATAAAATAGATACCTAATAAGGACCTACTATTTAGCACAAGGAACTCTACTCAATACTCTGTTAACCCCTATGGGAAAAGAATGTTAAAAAGGGTGGATATAGGTATATGTATGTATAACTGATTCACTTTGCTGTACAGCAGAAAGTAACACAACACTGTAAATCAACTATACTCGAATAAATTTTTTTAAGTCGATGGTTCAAATACCATTTTATTGTGCAGTGTTGGGCGAGTCAATTCTCAGTTTCTTCATCTTTAAAATGGTGCTAATATTATCTACCTGATAGGGTTCTATTGGTGATTAAGTGAGATAATCCATGTAATGCCAATTCAATGCCTGGGGCATAGTAAGGCTTCAAAAATTGTAGCTGTTAGAATATATACTGTTTTTATAAATTTTGAGTTCCCTAGAACAGATAGTAGCAGTGAAATCACCTCCACCCTAGGAGAGGAAGGAATCTGACTTGGAGGCTGAGTGAATCCAAGTTGGCATGACCTGTAAATAAAGAAAAAGGAACGGCCTTCCTCAATTCAGGATTTGATATCATGCTGACACCGTGGTAGACTTACTCCTCTATTTCAAACTGTCAGTGTTTCAGGAGGACAGGTTATTTGACCCAAGGGAAATAGGTGACGAATGACACAGGGTGAACAAGACTACAGAGCAGTTTCGGTTGATAGTGGCAGGAAACTATGCAAAGGAGCCTTCGTCAGGTGCGGATAAAACCGTAGTCGGCAGGATTTGAACCTGCGCGGGGAAACCCCAATGGATTTCAAGTCCATCGCCTTAACCACTCGGCCACGACTACCTGCTGAACACTGCTTCTTGTTAACAGTGTTGAAGGTATAGAGAGCAGCGTGCCATTTAATCGCTGTGAATTAAAACATAGTGAAAGCTATTTTGGTACATAACTATTAGGTCTGGCAACAAAGAATTTCCTATGTCCATTCAGGGCTTCTCACGCTTGGATGAAATAAGTCATCCACGGCAAACTGAAATTCTGCGGAGGAAGATGGAACTCAAAGAATCATTCTGAGACAAAGGGATTCGAATGCTCTGTGCCCTAGAACTGAGTGTCGCCCTAGTAGCCTCAGACCTGCAAGTGCCAATGGAACTGGAAACGGGCTGGAAGAAATCTGGGGAAATCCGAAATCGTGGGGCCAGTCGCGTTTACTTTTCAACGTTAAACACTAAAACAGAAATATCTTCAATGGCTTTCAACTGCTTTTACCTTTCCCTGCCTTAAAAGAACTACTTGAAACCGGACTTGAGCCGGGTGCGGGGTGAGAGGGGTGGGGAGGGTCCAGAAACTGAAGGAAAAGATGCTGGGAAGATCTCCAACCCCTTAGGAGAAGTTCACTCCTTTTCGCCTTCCCCAGAGAGGAAAGCCCATAGACCAGGAGCCTTACGAGGGAGAAGCAGCCTGAGGACATTCTCTATCTCTCTTAACACACAAGGTCGTGAATGCCAGACTAAATCTAGCTGTAGATTTAGTCCGGGTTTAGAGACTTGATTCAGTGAAACACTGTAGAAGTGGATTCTTTTTTCCTTTTTTTTCCCTTTTTTTTTTTTAAATGGGAAATTTAGGACTATAGCTCTGAGTTCTGAGAATTGAAGTACTTTGCCAAAAACACCGTCAAGTAGATTCAGACAGACTTTCAGTTACAAACGGGAGAATGCCTTTCATGGCTGAGGCCCTCAAACTCTTTCATACGTAGAGCTCTCCCATATCTGTTGTCATTTACGACAGGCAAAGAGACAGTTGTTCCTGTAGTGAGTTGAGTTGTGTCACCCAATAAGATACATTGAAATCCTAATTCGAGATACCTGTGAATATGACTTTATTTGAAAGTAGTCCTTGCCAGTGCAATCAAGTTAAGATGAGCTCATATTGGATTAGGGTGGGCCCTGAATCCAATGATAGTGTCCTTATAAGGAGAGGGAGATTTGAGACATACAGAAAAACAGACACACAGAGATGGAGATTGTGTGAAAGGGAGGCAGAGACTGGAATGATGCAGCCGCAAACCAAGGAGCTACAAGGTTTTCCAGCAACCACCAGAAGCTAGGAGAGAGCCATGAAACAGAGTCTCCTGCAGACCCTCTAGAACCAAACTTGCAGACACCTTGAATTTGGATTTCTGGCCTCTGGAACTGCGAAAGAATAAATTACTGCTGTTTTAAGCCACCCACTTTGTGGTAATTTGTTAAGACAGCCCTAGGAAGCTAACACTGTTCCCCTCTCCTTATGCTTGGAACAAGATCCTTCTTGCCACTTTAGCACTTCTAAATTCCACCAGCGAGGCTCATGCAAATAGTTACTCCCTTTCATATGGTAAACTCATTTTGAACAAAACTCTCCTAGGGAGGTAATCCAAACTAAAAGAGATCATTTATGTGCAGAGACATTTATGATACTTTTAGTTATAACAATAAAATAATTAAACATTTTCAATAATGGGGAGGGGGATGATTATATAACTTGGAGTATATATATACCTGGAAGAATATTACCAAGCCATTGAAAATAATATTTTGTAAGAAGTTTTGAATAGCTCAGGGGAGAAGCACAAGATATAATGTTAAATGAAAAGAGTAGGATAAAAAATATATGTGCTATATGACCTCAATTATGTAAAATTTGGGGGGGTGGGAGAAAATAAACAAAAGTGTTGCTAGCGTAGTTTCTGGGTTGTGTGATTGAGGGTTATTATTTTTTTCTTTGTTTTTCTATGATGTGAAGCAGACATCATTATTCAAGTTTTAAAAGTGAGGAAGCAGAAATAGTGATTTTATTGCTGGAACAAGAAAAACGTAGTCTCTAGATACGAGACTTTTGTATTACTCCGTAATCAAACATTGAGCTCAAGTGGTCATTTTCCAAAGCGACTACTGTTTGCTATGGTGGTGAAACCCAGGACTTTATCTTTGCTTTCTTATGATGCTTGTAAGTTAACAATAAATGTAATTAAAAGAGGTGTAATCTCACAGTGATGAAAAGAGCACGAGAGCAAATAACAGATGGTAAGAAGCATTGTTTGCTTTCCAAATTGCAGTAGCATAGGCAGTTGAGATTTATTCCTTACTTGCGTAAGAGTCCGTTGTAGATTTTTGAGTCAGCAAAGAAAAGGGAACACATTTTTGCCCTTGTGCTGATTCAGGGACCCAGCTTCTTCCACCTTAAGGATCTGCTATCTCCTAAGCCTTGTGAAAGTCCATACTTCTTAAAAGTCTAAAGGAAAACATGTTACTTTTGCATTCATAATCCATTTATTATTACTAATCACACAGTCACACTGAGATGTAAGTTGTCTTGGTAGATACAGATGCTGACTGGGTAGCTTATTCCCATAGACAACTCTGTACTATGGAAGATGGAACATGAATTTAGGTGAATACTACAATTACCAACAACATTTTGGGAGGTAGAAAGGCATTGGATAAATAGTAATTGAATTCATAGAGTGACTAAAGCTGAAACCTTACTTGTGCAAGGTGGAAAGCTAAAAATTATAAAGTTATTAACACCTGTAAAGGATATTACAGATCCTTGGAAAGGCTAACAGGAATTGAAAAAAAAAACATGTAACCTTAGGCTTATTACTCTGGATTGCCCCTCTCTCACACAGGTCAAAGACAAGACTTTCATTTTAGGGCAAAAATGCTCCAAGATGCTCTTGACTTACAGAGACTAAGCACAGCTGAAGGTGGAGGTGAGGAGCCATACTGAATACTGGGGGATTGAATGAAAGTCTCTCTGGGAGACCCGCAGCTCCTTTTCTGTATTCGTTTCAGAAAGCATGGAAAGCTAACTTTACATAACCTCTGATCCTAAACACTTAGAAGATTAAAGGATTAGTCTCTGAGAAAACTGTCATGGAAAAACTGAACCACAGATATGAACATATCAGGTAACCTGATTGCGGTGGTCTGTCATATACAATCATTCTAGAATGGGTACATCTATTGGTATATAGGTTTATAGTACCAATTAGGTTTTTGGGTCTACTTCTTAAATAAGACTGGACTGCTAAGGGTCACCAGAAATCTGAGGAAAGATATGCACTGAAGCAAAAAAATGGAAGAAAGAGAACGTGATGGAAATAGAGACCAGTAAGTAACAGAAAGAAAAAAAAAGTATTATTAATTTTTTCAGAACTAAAAGAACATTTTGCACCTATGGGACAATAGTAGTTGCTATTATTTTTGAAAGAGCATCAAGAGAACAAGAACTCTTGAAAATTTTTAAAAATTGTGATGATAGGAAAAAATTTAATAGAAGGGTTGGACGATAAATTTGGAAATGTTTTCCCATAAAAAGGAAGAGAAAAGAAAGATGGAAAATGGGAGGACAGAAGATAAGAAAATTAAAAGGTCATTCTAGGAAATCCAACAACATCTGATTGAAAGAGTTCCAGGAAAAGACAACAGAGAAAATAAAGGGATGACAATTACTTATAAAGGCAAAAAAATCCCCAAACCTAAAACGTCCATCTATTTATTGCTCCACACAATGAATGAAAAAGACCAAGAATATACCGGAGCGTCTATTTAAGAATGGCATTTAACTTCATCACCACAATGATACCTAAAAGACAAAGGAGTCATGCTCACCAAATTCTAAGATAAAATGATTTCCACTCTAGAAATCTCTAGCTGACCAAACTAAATCATTTATGAAGTTAGAATAAATACCTTTTCAGAAATGCATTATATTTGGTGGTGGGAGGGGATAACCTGGAAGCAGAAACCTCCTGAGGACTTAAATCTGGGTGTCTCTAATGCAGGGAAATCGGAACCCGGGGGTGGGCGTTGGGGGGAATCACATTCTGGCAGCAGGCCTGTCTGGTAGGGTCTGGAGTCATGGAGGAGACACAACTGCTGTTGCCAGGTGATGTTACATGAGGCAGAGAAGCAGTTACGGTGCGGCCTCTACAAGCTGGAAGTATTTCCTTCCACGTACCAGACATCTTTATGCAACACAGGTTGTCTTGGCTGAATGCCGATTTGTCTCCAGGGTTCTTGCTCAGAAGGTTCAAATCCGCACAGCTACGATTTTTTACTCTTAGTAAAGACGTTTGCTTTTCTCCTCAACCCTTCCGGTTGGCAATCTGGAGGCTTCCGTCTCCTGCTGTTTCCCTACCCTGCTGCGGAGGCAACGAACCGTCCTGGACAAGTCACGTCCCCTGCTTGACATCAGGAAAAGTTTCCTGCTGAGGAGTTTGGGAGAGTCTCATATTTGCTGCCCTTAGAAGAGGCAGGTCACAGCTTTCTCAGCTAGAACCAAGTTACAAAACCCTGCTTTGAAAACATTCACGCTTTTTTTTATCGTGCTTTACCCTTTGGTCTCCACGAGGTGGAAGCTTTCCGAGAAGCAGAAGCCATCTCTTAGCATCCCGCTTTCTCCCCCCTGGGCAACGCCCTACAGGGCCAGGACTGGTTGGCACACCACGTCAGATGAAGTCATCACAGTTTATATGTCACGAAATTAAACTTCCAAGAGCGTTCCTTGCGTTCGAAGAAGAGAACTCGGGACACAGACTCGGGAGGCAGCGAGCCCCGCCGTTCCTCCAGCAACGCAAGCGGGGAGCGCGGCTCGGCGGATGCCGTGTTGGAGCCGCCGGCCTCTGCGTCTGGGCAGCCTGGCTGACTGCGGCCCAGCGGAGAGCCGCCCCGGGAGCTGCAGAAAAGGCAGAGGGGCGCTAAAAAGCAAGGACCTACCGTATCTATCCCTAGAAACCGATTTGCTCTTGGGTTTTGCACTAGGAGTCCTGTGCGCGCAAGAAAAGGGACGTGTGCTGTGGAGGCAGATAGAGAAAACAAGGATGCGAAGTTCGGCTTTTCAGAGGGCTTCTTGACTGCAGAACTGAAGCTATATCGTATCAGGGAGGAGCGCTACCACTGCCGGTTACTGCGGGGTTCCATGGTGTAATGGTTAGCACTCTGGACTCTGAATCCAGCGATCCGAGTTCAAATCTCGGTGGAACCTAAGAACTTTTACTTCCTAATTATTTAAATGTATTTACTTATCTTTCCAGTTTTCCTTTCAGGGATAGTTGGCTGGGAATCCGCGGTTCACATTTCACCTTTTCTTTATAGACTTTAATATACGTGAATAAATGAATATTTATCGTGGTATAATACATAATTTTAGAGTTTTTCTTCCTTGTGAAAGTTTAAAATGGCCAAGTATACATTCTGCTTTTAAATTATCTTAACCAGATGGGAAGAATTTTCAAATAGAACTTTAAAGACTCAAAGCCAAAACAGAAAATAGCTTTCAAATTTGTTTTAAAATATTCTAGAAGTAAAGAATTAAGATACAATCACATCCTTATTATTCCTCATTATATTCTAATGAAAATATAAACGTTTGTTGGGAATAAAAGTGTATGATGTCCTTTCTACTGTTATTAGCTAAAGAACGCTTTTATTATATTAATTTCCTTATATTACTTAATTCAATTTTTGTTAATTATTAATATTACATAAAATATAGATAAAATTAACAGTTTTCTCAAATTATTAATTATTGAAGCCCTTGAATATCCATTCACACTTTAACTGATTCATAGTATTTCAGCATGTAAAGCACAGTAAGGATATTTTCACTCTATGCTTAATAGCTGGAATTTTTATTCTCATTGCATCTATCTATTTTATTTTCTAACTGAATTTTCAATTACCAAAAGATGTTATTGAGCAATCTGGAAAAGCAAATTGCTAAAATAAAGGGGGAAAACCACCTGTCGACACCTTTTCTTTCTTTGCTATGTTATTGTGGTTGCTAATACTTCCGCCTAACTGATACTGCATTTTATGAAGACATCAACTGCCTGATTGTAATTTGAAATCTTAACTCCTCAGGAGTTTGTGAAAAGGCCATATTTTCATTTCTACCAATGATACAATTTGTGCAAAGCCCTGCGTGGATGCTATTATCAGAGACTGCTTCCTGGTAGATGTATACCCCTGGGGCCTCAAACCCTTTGTTATAGGTACATGTTTTGTCACCTTCCCTGAGTGCATTTACTTATAAAGCCATGGAAATTTGATAGGTACAGCGAACCTCAGCCGGCACCAGTTCCTAATAAGGATGTCCACAACACTATTTTTAAACATGGGACTCCATAATAAAACATCTACTAATTCACCTCCAAAACTTGAACTCAAAAAATGGAGAAACAACCTAACAAAGTCAACAATTGCTGTAGGCAGTGGGGTCCTCAGGGAGCCACTTCCTGCTTCTATTAGCACAGTGGAATCAGCATGGTAGGTCAGGAAAAGGAGACACTCTGGAACTGAATTCTTACTCTGTGAATGTCTAACTGTAATTTTTGAAATATATAACTGCTCTGTACCTCAGTCTATTTATATGTAAAAGAAGGTAAGGCATTCTTTACTATGCTTTACCATAGTAAGTACCTTGTTTAAGGAAGACACTCCACAAATACTAAAGCTCTCTCTCCCCCTTTTCTTTTCTCTCCTCCTCCCCTGAACAAAGGAAAGAGAAAGAAAGAAAGAAAGAAAGAAAGAAAGAAAGAAAGAAAGAAAGAAAGAAAGGAAAGGACAGAATGGGGGAAAGGGGACATTTTGGTCTCTTTGGATAAATTCAAGTACAATGATGCTTCCTTCCTAAAAATATTCTTCTTCCCAGCAGAAGCAGCCCATCCTCTATCCCCAAACACTAGCCTATCCTTGCTTTAAAAAGAGGTAAAGATCTCACCTGAAGCAGTTACCTTGCATGAGGATATTGATTTTTCTCAAGACCCGCCTCTACCACTCCTCTTTGCCTACAGGACTCAGGGAATCAGTATATATTGCTATTTTACATACTGAAAGAATCGCAAGATCATGCTAATTCATATCAAAAGAAACCAGAGTAATGTGTGTAGGAGTGCTAGGTCAGGAAAAAAGAAACACAGTGTAGAATTCGATCAAATTTATTAATATGGGTACACTTAATGGAGACTCTGAATTTAGTGTGTTAGCTAGAATAGCTGGGAGTTATTATAACAGTGTGCTTGGTAGGTTGCTTGCAACCTGAAATCAGTGGAACTACAGTAAATAAAGAAGCCAAGACTTCTTCGGTATAAGGTAGAGAAAGATATCCAATATCTTAAAAGATGCAGGGAACTTGCAATGGATTTATCACATGTGACACCCACTCATCCTCCCTCTATTATCTCCCTAGAGGGCTCAAAGGACACTTTCCTCACAAAACCCCCTGAGAAACAGATGGGTGGAGGGAGTGCCAGGGTCCTTGGGAAGCTCTCTAGTACCTGTCCTCTGTAGAAAGGTTTGATGGTAGTACATGCATCCCTAATTTTTTTTAAATTTATTTACCTTTTTGATCCCCTTCCTCCATTTCTCCCACTTCCCCTGGCCCTGCCCTCACTTCTGACAACCACTCATCTGTTCTCTATATCTACAAGCTTGTTATTTTTTTTTTTTAGATTGGTATTTGTCTTTCCTCTCTGGCTTATTTCACTTAGCATCATGCCCTCAAGGTCCATCCATGTTGTCATAGATGGCAAGGTTTTATTCTTTTTTATGGTTGAATAATATTTCATTATATATGTGTGTGTGTATGTGTTTGTGTGTATATATACATACATACATATATATATATATATACTATAACCTCTTTAATTCCTTCATCCGCCGATGGACACAGGTTGTTTTTATACCTTGGCTGTTGTAAACAGTGCTTCAATGAACATGAGGGTGCAGATATAATTTTCAAGTTAGTGTTTTCATTTTCTTCAGATAAATATCCAGAAGTGAAATTGCTGGATCATATGGTAGTTGTATTTTTAATTTTTTGTGTAACCTCCATAGAGTTTGCATAGTGGCTGCACCAACTTACATTCCCATCAACAGTGCACAAGAGGTCCCTTTTCTCCCCATCCTTGCCAACACTTGTTATTTCTTGTTTTCTCGATAATAGCCATACTAACAGGTGTGAGATGATAGCTCATTGTGGTTTTGATTTGCATTCGTCTGATGATTAATGACATCGAGCAGCTTTTCATGTACATGTTGGCCATATGTACATCTTCTTTGGAATACAAAGATCTATTCAGACCTTCTACCCATTTTAAAATTGGATTGTTTTCTTGCCTTTCAGTTGTATGAGTTCTTTATATATTTTGGATATTAATCCCATATCAGAGATATGATTTGCAAATATTTCTCCCATTCCAATGGTTTTATGGTTTTAGATTCTTCATTCAAGTCTTTAATTCATTTCAATCTTGACATAGGTCTTGGTGATGACTTTTTGGATTTGACACCACAAGTAAAAGCAACAAAGGCAAAAATAAGCAAGTGGGAATATCAAATTAAAAAGCTTCTGCACATCAAAGGAGACAAAAAACAAAATCAAAAGCCTTAGCCTCCTTCCGTCAGAGCATCCGAATAAGGAGTCATTCCAGTCTGAGGAGGAGGCGTTACTTGCCACAACTGCATATTTGTCTAAATGATGCCAAAGAGTAAGAAACTTTGCTTAATACAAGTACATTTTCCGATAGAAAATGTGACTTTGAAGACAGCCAAAGTTCTCTACAGCTACTTCCAGGAAAGGGCTCTCTTGTCAAGTAGTCGTGGCCGAGTGGTTAAGGCGATGGACTAGAAATCCATTGGGGTTTCCCCGCGCAGGTTCGAATCCTGCCGACTACGGTACCTTTCCCTATTGAGGCATAGCCAGTTGGGGAAGAATGCTGTTGCCTTACAGAGAGAAACTGGATTGTTCTCCAACCTGGCTCTTTATGGTTGCCGCTGAAAAGCTCCACGAAACACGCCGGTTGCGTCCCGAACAGCGTGGGGTCTTTCTATAACCATTTTTATTTTTAAGTAATTGCTACTATTATTTTAAAGTAATTTTCCCTAGAAGAGCCAAGGCTTTGGTGATGCCTTCCTGCTTCCTGCAATCAAAACCCTCCTTGCTAGGCAGCGTTTTCTAAAGAAAAAACTTGGCAGAAACGTTTTCCCCTTATTGGGGCTCTTCTGCAGTCATGTACATCCTTGTTCACGTACAAAAGGAAACTCCACGAAATCTTGGATCAAATACAAGTGAAAGCCAAGACTCATAGCTATGGTTGCGAATCCAAACTGGGTATTAATAGGCAAACCACTACATAACTAAAGATATTAATTAAGCCATTTTTTGGGTAACCCGACAAAAATGTTGACGACATTATGCCAGACTGACTTGTCTTGGGGTCCAGGACAGTGGTAAAGAGAGAGGGACTTAAAATGAGGTGAAGTTTTGACTCATTCTGGGCACAGAATTCAGATGCAAAATCCCATTGTATGATTAACATGTTTGGGTTAATGTATTAAAGTGTTAAAGGAATGTTAACCACAGCTGAGCGCCTTTCTAGGAATTCCTAGGAAAATTTGATTATCACTACCCTGACAGTTTAATGGAACTTGTCCTCACCTCTCTTGTGGAGATTGGCGCAGTTGTCATACTTTGGTGCATCTCATCCAAGAATGCATCTAATAATTTTTCTTAAACACAGTGCTTTCCATATTCATTGATTAAATACCAGATTCCTTCCTCTTTCATGTGTCTGTTCAGAGGAATGAAGTACAATAAAAAGCGTTGAGTTGCAAAGTCACATGGGTCAGTGATGCTGAGCTGTGACAAGTCCCCTTTGCTGAGCAGTGTCCGCCTGATGAACATGACTTGGTTTTGTCTACTAAGACCTGGGCTTCCAGAGGATGAACTTCTTTCTTTGCAAAACTCATCATCTCTCATCAAGCTGTCTCTCACATCCAGCATACGGGTTGCTTTGAGAAACTAATAGAATTCTGGAATGTCAAAGCTAATGAAATGTTAAGGCCCTTCTGCGGAAACAATTCCTGACTTTAGAGCTGAGGAAAGTGACTCACATGACATCAATGTACAGAATTTAAAAATAAAAATTTGTTCAAAAAGATACCTTAGAGAAGAGTGTTGATGGTATAAGCAGAAATTCCTCTCATTCTGGATACTTCTTTCTGTAGGAGCCCATGGAGAATGAAGCTTCGGTTCTGGGGGCTGGAATAGAGATCCTGAGCCAGGACTGACCATTACACAGAATCTTGCTTTGTGGAGTATCAGCCTGTGATCTGGTTTCCAAATACTGCTTAGGATTCTAGAAGGGGTTCTTCTCTCTTTACTTTTAAATCACTGAAATTTCTTATAAACAAGGAAAATAAAACCAAAACCAAAACACACTGGTGAACAGTGAAACAAAAACCAGAGTTACAGCAACTGCAACAGAGGATGTAAGTAAGGAAGTACATTTCCAATAGAAATAAATGTGAGCCACTGACATAATTTAAAATTTTCTAGTAGTCATATTAAAAAGTAAAAGGAGACAAGCATAATTCATTTTAATGATGTATTTTATTTAATCCAATATATTCAAAATATCATCTCAACATGTAAGCAATATTAAAAATTGACAGTGTGATATTTCATGTGTTTTTTTTTTTCATACAAAATCTTCAAAGTCTGGTGTGTATTTTGCAGTAAGAGCTCATCCCAAGTAGGACCAAGTGCTTAATAGTCACATGTCTCAAGTGGCTAAAGTATTGGACATCACAGATCTAGAGTGTGTAGAGGGCATAGAACTGAGTTGGTAGAAGACTGAAACCAAGGGAGGGTCTACACTGCAAACAATAGGCTACAGTCCAAGATAGAAGTCTTCTTGGCATGCGCTTCTCAGTGCTTTTGGGACTCGTGCTGGTGTAACACCCAGTAACTAAACTTGCTATTTCAGGGAGCTCTTCCTTACCTCCCTCAGGAGTGTCTGCGGAAGCCCAGCGAGTGCCTGTTCCCAGCTCCTCTTCCAGCGCGGAAGGCCGCACCTGGCCCAACATCGTGGACAGCTCCTGTTTCAGTACCGTGGGCACTGTCAGCCCACCGAAGATTCTATTTCTAGGAAGGCAGAGGCCGGGAAGTCCACGAGCCTCCTTCACTCATGTCTCTTTTCTTTTCATTTGTTTCAGTTTTGGGGATCATTAGTCTCTGATTGGCTGATTTGCTGTCCTTAAAGCCAAGGTAGAGTTCCTCAATTGTAAAATTGATTATTAGCTTCTCCAATGTTGTCACTCTCAGGTCCTTCACCTCCCGAAATCCTGTGCATACTTAAAGATTGCCTCCCCACGTCTCCTACTTTGAAAAGTCCTCAAGTTCATCCTTCATTCCCCTCCTTCTGTGCTGCTTATGGTGTCTTTGCCATAACGTTGTTTAAGAAAATGCAACAATAATATTAGTGCTTCCATATTTCTTTGTTTATATGTCTTATATGAAACTACTTCTATATTTATCATGCATTCTGCCTGCTAGCATGTGTATTTTCGAAGAAGCGAACTGTTTAAGTCTTATCTTAATCCTCCAAGCCCAGGTAGTCGGTTATTAAATCACTTTAAATGATGTAAACTAATGTAGTAGAAACTAACCCCATTTATGAATCGAACTGGTGTGTGTTCTTTAAATGATATGTTCCTTTAGTGCATCCTTTCATCTCTTTTGTTTTCTTGGCACCATTTAAAAGTCTCAATAATAAAATAGATGGTCAATTAATCCATCATTTTTCCTTATATATGTTATTAATCTTTTATATTTCCTTTGCTACACCTGTTAGTCTTTCAGAAGCAACAGAACATCCTAAATTAAGTGTTATTTATGAGCTATCTTTGACTTTGAAAAGGAAAGTGCCACCTCTACATGGAAATTGTAGTAAACACTCAGTAAAAACACAGAATTCAGAATAATCATTAAGACTTAAGAGAGCCAATGTTGTCTAGCATCTGTCTCCTTTTGCATGCTACCTTCTTCAACAAGAAAGGGAGAATATCACAAATCAAGGGCTTCTTCTCAGTGGAGATCTTAGAGTAGGGGTTGAAAAGTAAATGAAATAACCTCTGGTTGAAAAAGAACAAGGTTCCATTCCACTGTGTAGGACCTATATATGTTTAATTCTAGTGTGTCTAATTCCCAAATGTGTACCGTGAGAAACCCACACCCATGATCCCTCTGAAAAAGGCGAGAGACGCTCTAAGAACTGGTTTGACTGGCATTTTAGCTTCAGGCATGGGTGCACTTTGGCCTCCTAATTTACAAAATTGAGGTTAATGACTCACATAGCCATATTTCAAAGACGATATTTCTTCAGCAACTTTGTACTTAATTACAGTTTAGTAATGGTTAAGCTTATTAGTTAAAATTAGGTCTTGTAACATAAAGGAGACTCTTCAGTGTAGAGGGTTCTCAGCCTCGTGTCTGTGTTCTCCAACAGTATTTGTGAATCCCTGATATGGTTTCTACAGTTGTTAGCTTTGTGTCAGGGCCATCTCTCTGTGAGAGGTTGAACAAATTTTATTTTACATACTGTGGGATTTTGAGCCAAAAAATAATTTAAGAGTCTCTGTCTTACTAACTTCATGACCATTGAATGAGAAAAATTTGTTAGCTCTATTTTGTTGTTTTGGGAAATACATAAAATGACTATGAAAAGATATGTGGGCTCCAAACAAATTCCTTCTCACTTTTGTAATAGATTTATCTGACATGAACCCAATATCTGTCTTCCCAGTGACAAATTCACACTTACCACTATACTGGGGAAGAAAGTTTTATTGAAAATCACTATGCTCACTGCCATGCCTTTGTATATTTCTAATGTCCACAGACCAAAACAGGCACACGTCCATCTAAAGCAAATAATTTTCAAAGCCTTGCCTGACCCATGTTGCTAAGGGCATTGACAAAGTTTTTCTTTTTCTTTACATTTCACTATCATGTTGATCCTGAGAACAAATAGGCAGTATCTTAATCTAGTTCACAAGCTACCTCTTGTACATAGAAAAAACATGGACTGGCACTCTCTTCTATTCAGCACCTTCAAGTCCCATTCACCTAAAATTACAAATTTCAATTTTATTTATGCTTTCCACCTTATCTCTGTCATCATGCTGTCAGTATTAGGCAGTTTCTTCAAACTGTCACTGTGTGGGCTATATTTATTTTCCCTCTATGGAGTATTCTGCCTAATGGACTTGAATCACAAGGGCAGGGGTCATGCTCTTTACCTTGTTAACTTTGTGTTATTACACCCCCGTCAATATGATTAATTCCATTCAGAAATGGGGTTTTATCATATCATGAACCATACGAAAGAGACTTTTTAATTAAGGTGGTTAATTAACCATTAAGGTGGTTCCCAGAAGTAATGATTAGCACTCTGGTCTCTGAATCCAGCCATCTTGAGTTGAAAGAAGCTGTTTATTTCACAGCTTTGTTTCCCTGTTGTCAGGAGTTCATTGTCTACAAAAGCCATACTAAGTAATTTTATTCCTGATATCTCTCAGCACTTAATATCTGTATCTAGGAGGCTTCAGACAGCCTCATCATGTTTCATAGGGAAAGAAAGGGGTCAAAAATAAATACATTCATTTAAAATAGCCTCAAAAGGAATAAAATATTCAGGAATAAATTTAACAAAAGAAGTGCAAAACTTATACTCTGAAAACTACAAAACATTGCTGAAATGAATGGACATCTAAATAAAGAGGAATATATCTCATGTTCATAGACTGGATCTTAAATTAACATTGTTAAGATGGCAATTTTCCTCCAAATCGTTCTACAGATTCAATGCAATTCCCTTCAGAATCCCAACTGACCTTTTTGTGGGAATTGATGGCTTGATTTAAAATTCACATGGAATTTCAAGGGACCTGTAATATCCAGAACAATCTTGAAAAGAAGAAAAAAGTAAGAGGACATGTATTTCTCAATTTCAAAACTAACTATAAGGCAATGATAATCAAGACAGTGTCATAATGGTGTAAGGATAAGCATATAGATCAATGGGATAGAACTGAGAGTCCAGAAATAAAGTCATATGTCTATGATCAACTGATTTTTTTAAGGGTGCCAAGACCATTCAGTAGGGAAAGAATAGTCTTTTCAACAAATGGTGCTGGGAAAACTATGTAACTACATGCAAAAGAACGAAGTTAGATCCTTACCTCATACAATTTACATAAATTAACTCAAAATGAATCAAAGACATAATGTAAGAGGTAATATTATAAAACTCTTAGAAGGAAACATAGGAGTAAGTCTTCATAACCTCAGATTTGGCAGTGGATTCTTAGATATGACAGCAAAAACACAAATAACAAAAAATAATTGATAAATTAGACTTCTTAAAAGTTACAAACTTTTGTGCTTCAAAAGACACTATCAGGAAAGTGAAAAGACAACCCAAAGAATGGAAGAAAATATTTTCAAATCATATATCTGATAAGGGACTTGCATCTAGCTTATACAAAGGACTCTTACAACTCAAGACACATAATCCACTTAAAAATGGGCAAAGATATAGGGGTTCCAGAAGAAAAAGAGAAAAAGAAAGAGATAAAGAACATGAATAGACATTTCTCCAAGAAAGATATACAAATGGCCAATAAGCACATGAGAAAAAGATGCTGTAATTAATCATCTGGGAAATGCAAATTAAAACCACAATGAGATACTACTTCACACCTTCTAGGATGGTTTGAATGAAAATGACATATAATAGCAAGTGTTGGGAAAGAATGGAGAATTCAGAACAGTCATACACTGCTGGTGGGAAGGAAAATCATGCGTCCACGTTGGAAAACAGTCTAGCAGTGCCTGGAACAATTAAACATAGCTTTACCAGGTGACCCAGCAATTCCACTCCTAGGTATATAAACCAGAAAAAGGAAAATATATAAATAAGTAATAATGATAATAAAACTCAAGTTATTTTGAAGTATGTACAGTGAAAACTAATATCTCTCTGCAGTCTATGTGCTCAGCTATTTAATTTCTATCCACAGTAGCAAACTGAAACCAGGTCTCATACAATCTTCCAGAGTTAAAATATATGCATGCACTTAAGCTCTATTTTTTAAAAATCATTACTGTTACATATAATTCTTAAGTGAATGTTAAAGTTTGTTCCAGTTTGCAGGGGATATCTCATGAACCTCCACCAGAGGCTGGCAGAGCAGAAGCTGATCTCATTCCAACAATCCATCAAATAAGGAGTCCTTCCAGTTCTGAGGATAAAGTGTTACTTGGCAATATGGTTACAACAGTATGATAGTCACCCAAATGACAACAAAGAATAGGAAATACTGACTGCAAATACTCTTTCTGATACATGATTCAGTCTTTCCGGTATGTGATTTGCTTTTATGAGACCTAAGTTTCAGCACAGCTGTTTACTTTTATAAGAAAACACCTTGTCGAGTAGTCGTGGCCGAGTGGTTAAGGCGATGGACTAGAAATCCGTTGGGGTCTCCCCGCGCAGGTTCAAATCCTGCCGACTACGTGGTAGTTAGCTGAATTAGTTCCTTAAGGCTGTACATTTTGACAAATCCTGGAGTTGCTAGTCCAAAGACAAAACATGAATTCTAACCAAGATGCAGGTGGTTACTAAACTCGCCAGTTTATGATCCTGCAATTAACTTACCCATGATGGGGCTCCATCGTGCTGGCCAGAAAAAAGAAGTCATAATTACTGTATTTTCCAGTAGGCTTGACCTGTATCCTAATATATTTTCTTTCCTCCCAAGAAGAGTCCTAGCTTCAGAGATACCTTGGTGTTTCCTGCTATCAAAATCCTACTTGCTTCTCCATGGAATTGTTACCTTTTCAGGGATTTCCTTTCTCATATATAACTGTATCCTTTATATGTCTCAACACACTCATGTTTTCATGTCTGAGTGAGGTTGATCTACAACTCCAGGCTTGCTTCACACAACTCCAGCCCGTTTATGGGGTAAATAAAGTGCCAGAAGTAAATGCTATTTGAAGACAGCAAAATTCTTTGCCCCCATGTGACTGGAAAACTGTATCTACCAAAAAGCAGTAATCAACTGATATAAAGTTTATTTTCCTTCCCTATTAAGAATTTTAGGGCTTCCCTGGTGGCGCAGTAGTTGAGAGTCCGCCTGCCGATGCAGGGGACACGGGCTCGTGCCCCGGTCTGGGAAGGTCCCTACATGCCGCGGAGCGACTAGGCCCGTGAGCCATGGCCGCTGAGCCTGCGTGTCCGGAGCCTGTGCTCGGGAACGGGAGAGGCCCGCGTACCGGAGGAAAAAAAAAAAAAAGAATTTTAATATTTACACTAATCAAACATAATAATCATGATATGAAGCTCTAATGATTTTGAGGTTATATGCAATGAATGAAATCTATCTTCTATCTGTGTGCTGTAGCTCTTTAGTTTCTCCACAGTGAAATGAATTTTTGTATAACCTTCCAGAGTTATATGTGTGTATAGTATTCAATCCACTCTTTATTTTTAAATGAATGGTAGCAAACTTATATTCAGTGATGGTCTTGGTTTTTTCTCTCCCTTAAACATATATTCTGACCTGTACAAAATATGCCCAACTGATTTTTTGACAACAGTACAAAAAAAAATCATTGGAGGAGGGATAGCCTTTTCAACAAATGGATATCCATAGGTAAAAACAAAAACCCACGTTGACCTAAACCTCATTGCGTATACAAAAATTAAAATAAATCAAAACTGAAATGTAAAACTATAAAACTTTTAGAGAATAACATAGGAGATCTTCAGGATCTTAGTCCTTAGACTTGATACAAAAGCCCAGTCCTTAAAAGGAAAACAGATAAATTGAACCTCATCAAAACTAAAAACTTTTACTCTTCAAAAGACACTATTAAGAGGTTGAAAAAAACAAGCTACAAATTGGGAGAAAATATTCGCAAACCACATATCTGACAAAGGACAATATCTAGAAAATGCACAAGAATTCTCAAAACTCAGCAGATTAAAACAACAACAACAACAAAACCCCTAACAATCCAATTAGAACATGGATAAAACACATGAGATATTGCACTGATGGGGATATACAGATGGCAAATCAGCGCATGACTAGGAACATGCGCAGGGAGTTTGGCTCAGCTTTATAAAATTGACTCTAGCAATGTCAAAGTCCCTGGCCATAATGATCTTACAGCTTTCCCACATACCCTTTTTCAGGTCTTGGCTCAAAACTTTCCATTTCCTAGAAAATGACTGATGCTCAGCTGCATAGGCCAAATGAACCTCTTTGGAGGTGGCTACTGTGTTCTGTTAATGCTGGTGGGAGAATACTGGCAGTCAATACAGATGTAGAAGTGAGGGCCCCCTTCTCCCCCCACAAAATTGTCTTGGGCTGTCAACACTGGCTCTGCAGTTTCTGTGGCAGAGAATAGGGAAAAGAACAGAAACTCTGAGAATCAACTGGAGAAGGCGAGCAACCTGCAGAATTCAGAAGGGAAGCAAAAAGAATGAAGGACGGCTCAAGGAGGAAACCAGTCAGCATCTTCTGAGGTTTGACTTCTTGCTGCTACAAACCACTCTTGCCTCAGGGGAAACTTGTCCCGAGGTTACAGAAAAATGCGCATTTCAGAAAAGGGACTTGTCCCTACCCTTGGGAGCTTTCATTTCCAGTTTGGGGCCTTGGCAACCTGTTGAGTCGCTGGGGCCTTCTATCTTAATTCCTAAGTCTCTCCATTTCCGAGCGATGAGAACACGTTCAAACGAACCTTCCATATGAGGAGACCTTTGAAAGTGTAGAGCGAAGTGTTGATGACTCCATATCGAGTTATGGAGAGGAGGAATCGCAGTTGGCCCTGAATCCTGCAAGAAGGGGGAACTTGGAAAAAGGGAGGCTTACTTTGGAGTCTCCAATAATGGAGAGCAGCAGAGCAAGTGAAACCTGCGCAGACACAGGAGGAGGGGAGAAACTAAGGCTGAAACAGAGATATTGTCCACTTTTGCCTGATAGATAGGAGTGCGTACTTGGAAGGAGGGAAAAGAAGAAAGGTAGTCGGTTCCAGGACCAAGAAGAAATCCTGAGGCAAGGGCTTTGGTTGAGGAAGAACCTGACTCTTGAAAGGTTTTATAAGGCTTTGCTGGGTTCTAGTTCTGGAAATCTGACATTGTAGCCATCATTGTTCCCTACCTAGCTATCATAATTCCCAATCCAAAGGGAATGATTGGCATCCACTTGAAGAAAGGGTTGAAGATTTGTGAAGACCTCAAACTAGAGATGGTGTGGTATTAATATTTTGAGAATGACATGACTGTAAGGGTGGGAAATAAAGCGAAAAGTGTAGAGGAGGCGGATGAAGAAAAATAGTGTAAAGAAGACATTGAAGTGTTGAGAAAGTGGGTAAGAATCAAGATTGAAAAGTATTTCTCAGCTTTTCGCAGTGAGCAGAGTGGTGCAGCAGGAGCGTGCTGGGCCCATAACCCAGAGGTCAGTGGATCGAAACCATTCTCTGCTAGACTTGCATGTTTTTCTCAAGTCCAGAGATTTTTTTCCTGCTTCCTACACCTACTGAAACATCCACAAAGCAGAAATGGTAGTCAAAAGAAAGCCACCGGAGACAATCTCACAACCATTCTCATCCTCTCATCTTCCTGGGACAGGAGTATCTCATTTGCTCTGCTCCAACTATATTCAAAGCCCACAGAATGATGGCAAATGCTACCCAATCTTACTTGTCTTCCACCTCAACTGCTTACTCCCTCACTGCTTGCTTGGCTCTCACTTAGAGGTGCTCAAAAAATATGTGCTGAACCAGAGAAGCCTTACCATGACCACGGCCACACACATTTCCTCCACTGCTGGTGTTGTGGTCTTTGAATGGGATGAAGTCAAGATAAACTGTGGAAGGAAAGCATTAGACAAAGACCTGGAATGATGGGGAATCTCCATGTGTTGGGCGGAGGCAGAGGTGGATTAATGTGATTCCACCTTGTCCTAGAGGAAGGGACATGGAGGCGAAAGTGTCCAGTTGGGAAATGCTGGGTAATGGCGGGACAAGAGGGAGAGGAGCAGAGAGAAGAGGAAAAAGAATGGAAGATGACGAGAAAGGAGACCAGAAGTACAGGACTGGGGCGATGTGGAGTTTGAGGGAGACGGCCTTCACCAACTGAAACAAAAATAATTTCAGCCTCCCGTTTGTTTGGATTCAGGTAAGGGACCAGGAGGGAACTTGACCCTTGAGCCTAGGACTTCCTGACCTCCCGCCACATACCTAAAAGCCATCAAGCAAATACATTATGCTTCAGTCCTCTTCATCAGCTGGGTGTTGCTTCTTCCTCAAATAGAAGCTGGTTTCCCGCTGCACATTTTTGTATAATTCGGGCCTGGGGCTTTTCTCCTGACTACGCGGAGATAAAACACACCCCCTTCATACATGTGCAATCATTGATTCCAGGAATAAACTCCCTGAATCAATCTTACCCTAAGTACTCAGCCCGACTTTGATCTACTTTTACCCTGCACTTTCGCGTATTTATCGTCAATAATGCAGAGATCAGCAATGACCTGCTCAGCCGCCACTGATCCCCCGATCCCCAAGGCCTGGGGTGGAATTAGGAATTACCAAGACTTCGGAAAGACCCATATATTCCCTCAGATTATGGACCACTGAGTTGATAGAGAAGCACACTTTTAATCTGAGCATCTATGATTCAAATCCCTGTTTTTCTTCTTTTGATTTCAGCCTCACCAGATATGACCTACCGCCTACCTGGAAGATCGCTGCCCAGCGGAGAATGTCTGGGGACCCAGTAAGTTAAGAATAAGAAAAAAAATACAACTTGCAGATCCAACCACAGTCATACCCATAACTGCTTTGGGGCCCCAGTAAAAGCCAGCCAGGTGTAATGTTGTCGTCCCTATCTGGCTGGATCACAAAGGAAATGGCTTTATTTAATTTCTTTAGTTGTGTAAGTAGTTTGCTTATTAATACCCAGTTTGGATTCGCGACTTGGTGACCTAGCTATGAGTCTTGGCTTTCATTTGTATTTGATCCAAGATTTCGTGGAGTTTCCTTTTGTACGTGAACAAAGACGTACATGATTAGAGAAGAGCTCTGATTAGGGTGCGATTCTTTGGACACGGAAATGCTCCTCTCAATTTTTTTCTTTAGGAAAATCTGTTTTGTAAGCAAGGTTTTGATTGCAGGAAGCAGGAAGGCGTCACCAAAGCCTTGGCTCTTCTAGGGAGAATTACTTAAAAATAATAGTAGTAATTACCTAAAGATAATAATAGTAATAAGAAGACCCCACGCTGTTTGGGGCGTAATCCGGTTGCTTCGTGGAGCCTTTCAGCGGCAACCATAAAGAGCCAGGTTGGAGAACAATCCAGTTTCTCTGTGTAAGGCAACAGCATTCTTCCCCAACTGGCTGTCTCAATAGGGAAAGGTGCCGTAGTCGGTAGGATTCGAACCTGCGCGGGGGAAGCCCAGTGGATTTCTAGTCCATCGCCTTAACCACTCGGCCACGACTACGTAGCAGCTGCTCACTCTATTAGCATAAGTAGCTGCATGGAACTCCAGCTCTCTTCAAAGGATCAAATTTTCTACCAGAAAGTGTATTCATATTAAGAAAAATTTCTTATTCCTTGACATCATTTAGACAAATACCACGCTATGGCGGCAAATTGGCAAGTAACACTTCCTCCTCAGTCTGGAAGGGCCCCTTATTCTGATGCTCTGCTAGAAGAAACCTAAGCAGGAGACATCCTGAGAGACCAGCTTCCTGATCTGGCAGCTTCTGATGGGGATCCTTGAGATACACACACTCAAAACTGAGACACACTCTAACATTTGTTGCAGAATTATGAGTATAACCACGATTTGAAAAACTTGAAATGACCATCAGTTTTAAAAATAACTTTTTGGGACATCCATATAGTGGAAGATTCTGAAATTTCTAAAAGATTTCAATCTTTTAGAAAACTCACAACTATTTGATTTGAAGGATTGTCCCACCTATGTCAACACTTTTTTATTTTCCTGCATCCATATGCAAGAAGAACTAGGGAACAGACCTCAAATAAAACAGCTCCCCAAACCTTAAAAATGTGAAAATTCATGTTACAAATTTAAAAGACTTATAAAACTGTGCTCAGTGTTCTTTCAAAATGATTTTTAAAAAAGAAAAAAAATACAGTTAAATGCTAGCAAGCAAGAAGGGGTGGAGAAGTCTTCATTAATTCTAACAATCTCTAAATGGCATTGATTATTTGAGAAACAAGTTTAAGGTGAATGCTTTCACTGTGGAGTGTATTGAACAAGACAGATGATTAATCCAACTACCACTTGAGGCAAATATCAGCTCTCGAGCAACATCAATAAATAACCAATAAATCAATAAAAGACATTGTTCTGCTATTCACTTACAAAACTTGATGATTACTTTACACTGTAAAAAGCAACAACAACAAAATTAACTCATAATCCTGCAACCTAGAAGCCAGCACTAGCAACGTTTTGAAGTATTCCTCCTCTACTCCCAATATTTCATAAGCAAAAGTTTTGCTTAGTTGAAGTCATGTTCTTTGCATCCTGCTCTTGTCAGTGAACATTATAAACATTTTCCCAGATCAATTACAAAGTGTTCCCAGATTTTGTTTTACTGGCTTTGTAATGATCTATTACACAGATGAAGCAAAAATATTTAAACACTTATCTATTTTTAAATACCTGTTTTTTGCTATCACAATGAGAAATAAAAATAAAGATTTTTATGCAGTACATGTTTTTCTTTGTTAAGATTAGTTCCTTAAGAGGGTGCTTCTTAGACTTCGGTGGGCATCAGAACCACCTGGAGGGCTTCTTGTTATTACAAATTGCTGGATCTCCCGGCTTGTGCTCTCCCCGCTCCTAGCAAGTTTTTAATTCTGTAAATCTGAATTCAAGCCCAAGAATCTGCATTTCTCACAAGTCCCCAGGTGGTGCACATGCTGCTGCTGGGGACAATAACTTTGATAAGACCGCTCAAGGACAACAAACTTCAAAATAAATTTACTGTGTTAAAGGTTATAAACTCCTTATGAATCTAAATGGAGGTATATAGCAAGCGCCACGGTAGTAAGACCAAATATTTGCAAGAGTACAGTGAGGGGAGGATTGTTTTTACTGTCCTAAAGAAAAACATGTTTTTTAACTACCAGAGGGACAAATTCCAGCCTCGATCATGGAGGTCACATTCCTTTTGTATCTGAGATTCTCTTTAAATCTACTAGTTTATGCCCTGGGGACGCACTTCCGTTCCTAGAATTCAGAGCAAGTCCTTGGTTTTGGAGTCCTTGACATTTCCATAAAAAGGACTCTAAGCCAAGTGTCCCCTTCATCATCCCATTCTCATAAACCAGATAGTCTCTGACTCAAGAATCAACCTTATTAATTTAGCTAGATTTATTGTGACATATACATGTTTGCATTTCTTTTTGGCGCTATTCTGCATTGAGAATGTCTTCCTGCTGAGTTCGGATCCCTGGAAAACCTGTATTCTGAGTTCCTCCCTTTCCCCCGGGCTCCGGAGGCTGAAGGCTTCGTTCGCTTGGGAATTGTCTCGCGTCCTTCACTAGGACAACATAAGTGACCTTCAAAGGAAGGGGTCCGAGACCTCTCCTGCCTTGTCTTTTCCAGTTAGGACAGAAATTGCTCGCCCCCCACCCCGCCCCCTCATTCCGAACTGTCGCCGCAGTCCAATTTTAATCGTTCTTTTGGAAGCATGTCAGTTTTATCCATGGAAGAGATTCCTGATTTAGATTTTAAACCTGAAAGTAAACATAGATGACTCCTCACCTCCACCCCCGCCATTTCTCGCACGTTCCCTTCATTCGAGCTCCTTCTCCCATTGGTATTTGCGACTGGAGGTTGTTTAGAGCTCACTCTAAACTCAAAGCTCCCCTTCAGCAGGTTCCCGAGAATTAGGTGTGATCGTGCGTGTCCAAGATTAACACCGGCTTTTGGACAAGCTCCAGCGTCTAAGAAGTTCGAGTCGCTTGTCTAGGAGCATTTTATTCAATTACATCACCAGCTGGCTCTTGATTTGCTCTAGATGAGCTCATTCATTCTCGAGGGAGTGGCCTGGACAGGGCTGAGAAACTTTTTGTTGCCAGACCTACCGTTGGGGAACGTGCCACATATCCACCACTAGTTTTCACTTTAGCCCACTAAACAGTCAGTGAGCTGGTAGTTGTGGTCGAGTGGTTAAGGTGATGGACTTGAAATCCATTGAGAGTTTCCTGCGCAGGTTCGAATCCTGTCGACTAAGATTTTACCAGGAACTCTGCGTGGTTAAACACGCCTGAAAAAACATTGCAGTCCCTCTTTCTACTATAAAAGCGCAGTGATATTCTCCTACTGTTGATTCGTCACTATGGTCAACCAAAGGGCTGTCGGGTTTCATAAAAAGTAGCGAGACGGACCATTTTTGTTGAACACTTAAGATGTGATGTAAGCAAGAGCTCCATAATATTTATATCTCCATTTGGTATTTAAACTGTGTCATGGCAATAAATGTATGCAGTAAAGATAGAGCTACAGTTGCAGAGTAAAGGCGTTTTTTGCATTTTCATCTGGGAAAGAAATTTTATGTATCAATAAATACAAGAAAGATAAAGCAAACTTCAATTCTGACCAAATTAAAAGTGATCTGTGCAGTATATGAATGATGGAGCATGAAGAGTAGATTCCACATACTGTGAAGGTCGAAGGGCTGTAATGAGACCATAAGTAGTGTTTTCCCAGTACAGCATATGCAAAAAACAAACAAACAAACAAACAGGGGTGTATAGTGTTTCACAGTTAGTGGCACTGTGAGAGAGAAAACCAACACTCTCTGGTTTTGAACAATGAAATATGTTTACATGTGGAAGCAGGAACTTCACAGAACTCGTTTATTATGAAGGAGAATCTACATATGAATGTTTGGATAAGCAACTTACACATGGGCGATGTTAAGAAGAAGCAGACAGTGAATAAGATCAGTGTATGGGGGGAGAATCTTCATTGTGAGCACACTTGGAGTTAGTGATATGTGTTGGTTGTGAGAAAAAAATTTTGCTTAAAAATTCCACACACAACCTGGTATCATAAAGATATTATTTGTGTGTGTGTGGCGGGGGGGGGGGGGGGGGGGGGATTTGGGGCGAGCCTGCGGCGGCAGAGGCCAGCGTGACGTTGCACCAGCC
>NW_020175103.1:961066-1027333 GCF_003031525.2 Neophocaena asiaeorientalis asiaeorientalis | reverse complement strand
AAAAAAAAAAAAAAAATTTCCTGAGACCTGGGCAAAACAGTACAAGAACAAATGAAAAAAGGAAAACTTATATACAAAGAATGTAATTAGTAAAGAAATCATTCATTAGCATAAGTCACTCATTTCATCTGAGAAAAAGAGATGTTTGGTGTTTTGTGCATGGCACAATGACCAGACGAATATTGCAATGAAAATATCATTATGGATTCCCCCCCCCATTTTAACTTGAAGTGTGTTAAATCTGCAGATATTTTTTAAATGTAATAATGAGTCTTGTAGGCCCTTTTACTTAGAGTCACCTACTTTAAGATATTCTATATTTAGATCTGCCTCCCCGCCCCGCCCCACCGTGTCTGTGGTGTCTGTCTGTATTTAGTATATATACTGGGTTCAGTGGTCTTGTGGATGGGGTGGAGTGCGTCAGAAATTGTGCAGGTAGAGGTCATGGGCAGAAGAGAAATTTGCTATTAACTGTATATTATCCAATACTATTAGATTTATTTATTTCCCATATTTGAAATATTGAACAATTTCAAATATTCTTTTTAATGTGCACAGAAAATAAACTTTATTAAAGAGCGTTATTGCTTTTTATTAGAGTTGGTTTTCTAGTCGCAGCAGAGTGCAGGGGTTTTGTTATCTTCCACCTGTACTTAACTTACTTCTGATACTTCTTTTATGCCTTATAAAACGAATTCCATTAAACCAGAATGGAATTCCACTTCTGCCTCCTCACTCAGATACAAATATGTTTGGACTCACAGGAGCTCACAGGAGATATTAGAGGCAAAATTGATAGCGGTCTTTTAGGTGGACAGTATTTTCCGGGGGAAAACAAGTGAAACGAAAGGATGAAGCAGGTTCCACCGAGACTTGAACTCGGATCGCTGGATTCAGAGTCCAGAGTGCTAACCATTACACCATGGAACCGCACTCAAATGGCTTCACCTCATAATTGTCCATGATATGTCTTAGTAGCTCTACTGAAATCATTTAGCTTAAACAATCAAAATTTTTAGTCTACGTCCACTCAGGTCACTTTCGAAGAAAATCCTAGGGGATTTAATTTTATTTATTTTTACTTTTCATCCTATTTTTTGCCAAGGAACCCATAGTGTCTGCCCCCTACCATTAACTCAGAAACTTGGCGATCCTAGCCCTCGCTTTCTTCATTAAGAAAAACAGAGTGAGCAGTTCTTATATACACCAGCACTGAACTGAACGTCTTATATCCATTATATGATTTAATACTTAAAAACTCGCTGAAACTTTTTTAGTCTTTATACAGACGGGAAAACTGAGCCTTAGAAATTTCAAGTCTTTTATCTGCACCTCTGCTCAATTTCAGCCATGTGATATTTTTCCCCACAGAGATTATGTAGTTATCAGGTCCATTGCCTCTAGGAAAACAAGCTTTAATGTGTTAATTTCTGGCACATTCACAGAAGAAACCTTGAGAAAAGCTACGTTTTCGAGAAAATGGAAAAGGTATGCTTGAAGAAAAAGTTTGAATTTTGTCACCTGTAGCGATCTGTAAGGGACGCGATATTTCAGGATCAGAGACTCATCATACTCGCCTTCATCAAGAAGAAGGTGCCCAGTGAAGGCTGCCAAATTGTACTAAAGACTTTGTGGGGTGTTTTTGTTTGTTTGTTTGTTTTACTGCTATTCATAGACACCTTTTTCTTAGACCCAGCGCGCTTCCTTAAACACTAGGTTTCTTGGGCGGTGTCGGTGGATCCCTCCGCGTCTACACAGCCAATAGAGCCCCTGACTCCCTTTCAGCTCGCCTGGCCTCTCGCCTCCTTTCGGCTGCACTCACCGAGGCCTCCCAGCACCAAGTTTCTGTTGCGATTTCCACAGAGCTTTAGCCGAGTTGCGCTTTGGAATTTGTGTTGGTGGAATTCTGGGGATGCTGGCTCCTTTCCCAGCACTCGTCACAGTGGATGTGTATATAGGCATCCTCCTACGACTGCATAATGACTTCTAACTCCATGGAAGGACATCTGCCCCCTTAAATGAGGCGGCGCAGTGACTACCCGGGGAAAACAAATGTCCGCCCTCAGGACTGTTCTGAGAGTTCAGTGACAGAGGCCTCTGCGATGGCAGCGAGAACGTCGCCACGTACGGCCCTCCGCCTCTCACTCACAGCAGCTTCCTGCTGTCTGGTGCACTCGCCCACGCGGCGGAAGATAACAGAATGGAACTCTCCTGCTAACTGAGATGAACAAAATTGCAAAGGGGGCCCACTTCTCCTTCCAGTAGTCTCAGTGGTTACAAACAAACACACGAGGATCTTGCAAAACATCAACCCCGTGCAAAACCCTTATAGTGCGGACCTTCTAAAGGCTATAGGAACTTGTACCAGACTCTGAGTTGTGTTCTCCCAACACAACTGCATGTGATCTCCAGCGCGTGAATAAAGTATTATCCTGTAACTCACAAGAGCACAGAACAAAAACCATAGCCAAAGGAAATAATTTTAATGGGAATGTAGAACTAACGCGTGCAGAGTCCAGAGATAAAACCTCCCCACCTTTCCTAAATAAGCCATTCTCTCAGGCTGGGTGATAGACGATGTCACCTCTTTGTCTAGGGCTACTATATATGTGTGTGTGTGTGTGTGTGTGTGTGTGTGTGTGTGTGTGTATCAGAAAATCAGGAAGAACGAATGGGATAAGAAGAAATTAGAAATGAAACAAAGAATTCAAACAGATTTTTTTAAGTTCTTATTGTGGAAAAAAGTCATTAGATTAGCAGCTTTTTCAAATCATTTGTTTAGCTAGTTTTACTGAATTCCTGTGAAGGATCGGATGCTGTGCAAGGTGCTGGAGGCATAAAGATAAACAAGATAAGCGCAACCCCTGTCCTTGTGGAGATGCGTATCTACTAGGAAGGGAGCTCTATCAACGTGTACATAAAACAAAGCCTAGCCAGGAATAGGTTGGAGAAAGCGCTTGTAACTCAGACTAATGGCACAGGTATGATGGAAAGCTAAAATACAAATAAAATGGAATTTGGTTTGCACAAGAATTAATACTGTTACTCTGCAGAAAGTGCTGGTCCATGATCTTCCATACAAAAAATGCACAATAAGAGTGCAGCACATGGATCCTGATTGTAAAAGATGGAGTGGTTTATCTTGGGCAGCAACAATATAGTAATATATAAAAGGGAAAATAAAGAATAAGCTCCATAATGGACTTAGAATTATGGCTCAGACAAGCCCCATTGCTGTTTACTTCTAGGGGGACATGCCAGCATCAGTATGTGAATGTGAAAACCAAGTAGGGCACTGCTGGTGAACATAGGAGCTTCCGGTGGGGCTTTTATCCTTAATATATTGGTGAGCATTGGTTGCCGTGAGGGAAAAAGGCATTGAGCCCATGTAGAAAAGCTGCTTGTACTGGTTAAAAAGAATTTGCTTGGGGCCTCATGGCCACCAAAAGGCATTTAATGCATTTTTCAAAATAAGAAAATTAAGTTGGCATTTTCCTCTCTCTCCCTTTAATAGATTGTGAAGTTATTAGGAAAGACTTCTAAAACCTTTGTTTGTTTAGCACCCCATGGCAAATGGAATGGAAACTTAGGCACTCTCTCACACCAAGATGAACCTAGACACAAAACACAGCACTTAGCAAACCATACCAGGGAATTCACAAAATTATTGAAGACTCTATGCCTTAGGCTAAGAGTTTCTCCTTTATATCATGTAGTCTAATTGTAACTATTAAAAAATGAAATCACTCAAGTAAAATTAGGCATAAAGCTGCTAAAGAAACATCTTTAAATTCAGGCTCCATGATTCATTAGCCCCAATATTGTAACTTACGAGGCAAAGTTGCACACAGGCCTGAGGCTGAGATTCTAGTCAAACCAGTTCTGAGTGCCCCTCTCATCTCAGAGTGGTTGGTTATGGGATGTGGGTTCCTGACTATGCAGTTTTGAGAAGCCAGAGTTAGACATCTCTAGGTCAGGACCAGTGGATGGAACCAGGTTCATTTTTAAGCACAGGGTGATCAGAATCTGCACTGCAGCTTATCCTCAGTCTTTATCCAGAGTTTCCCATGAGAAAAATTATGTTTGAATTACATTTTCCTCATTTCTTTTGAGGAAGGAAACACATAAATTTCTAAGAAGCAGCATGTCCCTAAAGTCTCAATAGATATACTAAAGCTTGTATAAATTAAATATATTTTTTTCCCGAGGCTTTTCTTGTTGCAGTTGTCCAATTGGAGGGAGCACCTGGTATCTCCAAGTCCTAGCTGTTACATAAATCATACTCTATGCAGAATTTCTTGCTTCTGGAAGTTTAAGAAATGGAGAAGAAAATCCAGAAATTGATGGAAGTACAAAGAGAAAGATAAAAATCACAGTCATGGTGGGATAGTTTTGCACAATACACCTCTCCGAAAAACTAATTAAAAGCACACATGAAAAAATAGCCATAAGACAAAGGAATGCAATTCATATAATATACATACATATATAAGGAACAGTGCACATACCAGCTTCTGGATTCCAACTTTTTCCAAACACACATGGAATTTTCTCAAACCTGACATTTTACCAGGCCACAAAGCAAGTCTCCAAAAACATAACAGGGTTAGATACATGCTATTATTTCAGAAAATAAAATGTGCCAAGAATCAAAACATAAAAGTTAAAATTTGTATTTGTTTACAAAATAAATATGCTTCTAAATAATTTATGGTTTAAAGACCAAATATTAATCAAAATTAGGAACTATTTTACATAACATTGTAAGTCAACTATACTTCAATAAAAATATTGACAAAAAAAGAAAGAAATTAGGAACCATTCTGAAATAAATGATAATAAAATAGTATATGTCAAGACATATACTGTGCGGCTAGAAGGGTACTTAGAGGGTAAGTACCCTAGATATCCTAGAAGGGTACCTTAAACACATATGTATAAATAAAATAAATGCTAAAGAGTAATTAAGCATTCGTTACCTGAAATTAAGAATCAGCCACTAATTTAATTCAAATGAAACACTATGGAAGGAAATAATGAAGCAAAGAGCAGATAGTAATGCAATAGAAAATAAATACAAAATGGACTCAGAGTGTTCATCGAAAAGAAAGCACAGCTAACACTTTTAGGAATGGAAATGGACTATGTTGAAGACAAATCATCCAGTGAGTTTGTGTTCATTAACCCAAACAACAAAGACACAAGTGGCTGTGGAGAAAGCTTTAATATTTGACTCCTAGGGACTACTCAGGCTGTAAGCTCCAGGAGTGCTCATGGAAACCCTATGGCTTTCTGAAGAAATCTTGTGACAGTCACATACTTAAGGTTTAAAATGTATGGTTGCCTTATGAGTAATGCATTTTAATGCAAAAATTAAGTAATGCATTTTGAAAATGAAAAATAGCCAACAAAACTAACAACAAAAATGGTAATCTCTTTTTGATTTTTTATTGTGACAAAATATACGTAACATAAAATTGACCATTTTTAAGTGTACAGTTCAACGGCATTAAGCATATTCACATTGCTGTGCAACCATCATCACCATCTATCTCCATAACATTTTTCATCTTCTCAAACTGAAACTCTGTATCCATTAATTAATAACTGCCCATTTCCCCCTCTTCCCAGCCCTGGGCAGCCGCCATTCTACTTTCTATCTCTATGAATTTACTCTAAGTATCTCATATAAGCAGATTTATACAGTATTTGTCCTTTTATTACTGGCATATTTCACTTATCACAATGTCTTTAAAGTTCACTCATGTTGCAGTATGCACCAGAATTTCACTCCTTTTTAAGGCTGAATAATATTTCTTTGTATGTATGTACATTTTGTTTATCCATTCATCCATCAGTGAACACTTGGATTGCTTCTGTCTTCCTGCTATTGTGAATAATGCTGCTATGAACATGGGTGTACAAATATCTGTTTGAGTCTCTGCTTTCAGTTATTTTGGGTATACCCAGAAGTGCAATTGCTGGAACATATCATAATTCTATTTTTAATTTTCTGCAACTTCATTGAGATATAATTGACATATAACATTGTGTAAGTTTAAGGTGTACAACATAATGATTTGATATATGTATATATTGCGAATGATTACCACAATGAGGTTAGTTAACACTTCACCAAAAGGAATATGAAGGTTGCAAATAACACCCAAAAGGATGTTCAGCATCATTAACCATTAGGAAATGCAAATTAAAATAACAATGAGGTATCATTACACACCTATTTAAATGGTTAAAATTAAAGATACAGACAACATCAGTGGCTGGTGAGAATGAGGAGCAACTAGAAATCTCATTCATTGCTGATAATAAAGAAAAGTACAGCCACTGTGGAAAACAGTTTGACAATTTCTTATAAAGTTATACACTTGCCATGTACCCCAGCAATTGCACTTCTAGGAATCTATCCAAGAAAAATGAAAATGTACATACGCTAATGTTAATAGCTTTTTCCCCCACAATTGCCAAAAACCGGAAACAACCCATATGTCCTTCAATGGATAGGTGAAGAAATAAACTGTGGTACACCCTCACAATGGAATTCTATTCAACAGCAAAAAGGTACAAAATTTTGATATATGCAACAACTTGTGTAAATCTCAAGGCATGTTCTATCTTAAGTGAAAGAAGCTAATCTCAAAAAGCTAATGTTACATTTTGTATGATTCAGTTTCCATAACATTCTCAAAAAAGTCAAACAAAGCAACAGAAAACGTATCTGGTTGTCCAACTGTTATGTACAGGATCAAGAGGTGACTATAAAGGGATAACACGGGGGAGGTTTATGGATTGATGGAACTGTTCTGTATCCTGATTATGTTAGTGGTTACACGAATATATGCGTATAATTTCAAAAAGCCAATATTACTCTATGACAAAATTTTTAACAAAATAGAAACAGCTTAACACTTTCACCAATGTGTCTCTTTGGGGAGGGTTTTGTGGAGAGAAAACTCTGGCACCCTTGAGCCTTGCACAAGGATGGGAACACGGAATTACTAAGGCTCTACTAGGGCAAAGTTTTTGAGGGAGTAATTTGTTCTTTGTTTTTCGCCGGAAGCACGTTTTTGCCAGGCTGTGGCAGGTACACTCTCCGTAGGTTAAAATTTCGATCGTAGTCGGCAGGATTCGAACCTGCGCGGGGAAACCCCAATGGATTTCTAGTCCATCGCCTTAACCTCTCGGCCACGACTACTGGTGGGGGAAGGAAGGGGTCTCATTATAAAACGATATGTGGTAGATATAAAACTAAGACTCCTGTGTAGATAAAAGTGCGTGCAGCGAGTTGGGCAAAAACACTCCGGTGAATGAAAGCTTGGAGAGGGAAGTCAAACTCTCTCCGGCAGCCCCGACATTTAGGAGAACTGGGATGAGAGTACTCGCTGTACAAGTATCTTTGTTCAAAGTTCAGGTCAGTTCTCCAATTAGCGCCTGCCTCTCTCGCGGATGAGTTGGTTTCATGCTGGGTGCTGGGGTCTCCGAAACAGGAACCAAATTTACTCAGCACCGAGGTGAAATCAGCGTAATCCTACTTTTAGGCGTGGTGGGACCAACCCTTCTGCTAGAACTTCTAGCCTGCTCGA
This sequence comes from Neophocaena asiaeorientalis asiaeorientalis, assembly GCF_003031525.2. NCBI lineage: Eukaryota > Metazoa > Chordata > Mammalia > Artiodactyla > Phocoenidae > Neophocaena > Neophocaena asiaeorientalis. Next base: position 1,019,732 of record NW_020175103.1, on the reverse strand, counting down.
TGAATGATATACTGTGCTCAACGGGTTTCAGGGAAGGAAATGCTCCCGCTGATTTGTGTCTAAGGTGGGAGGAGAGAAAAACGACGTTGAAGATCTCCTCTGGATTCCCTCACTCGTTCCTAGGCTCCTAATTTAGGCCCAAAGTATTAATCTCACTGTGTTTGGGAAAGTGCTTTGCAGATACAAATACGCTTTCACTTTCCAGACACGTTAAGAAGAGGCATTGCCGGTCCATGAGTTTCATCTTCTGTGAGATCGTAGCTGCTTTCTAAAAAATGGATTACGTGGTTCAGTTTTTGGGGGGCAATGCAAGGGCTCGTTTTCTCTAAATGTAACTCACACGGCACGTTTCCCGTTCTCCTATTTACATTTGTAACTCACTGGTTCCTTCAGCAGAATTTCCAGATGCTCTGCAGAAACGATTCAGAATAGAATGGTCAAATGCAGATGCTGAATCCCAAGATGCATATATAGGTCCCCATTTTATGTCCAACAAACTGGTAATGTGTAAGAGGTGAGAGCTGATGAATATGATGTATCTTGAGAAAGCTGGTAGGTAATTGATTGGATTTAATACATTATATTTAACCAGAAGTAACAAAGTGTTCTTTAAATGGAGTTCTATTCAATTCAGATATCACTGAGAAAGCCTTATGGGAGGGGTAGATCTAATTAAATATCAAATAATTTACTTTTATCTATATCCAGAAAAGGTCAATAATGCCATGACTAACAGAAGAAATCTGCTCATGAAAAGCAAGTGCGTCACTCACTCTGTGTGCTCATAGATTCAGAGCATTTCTAACGTGTTTTTCCATTGGCAATTTTTGGAAAATTCCCAACCATTTGCATTAAGAGATTGCCAAATATATTTAAAATCTTTATCTTCTGTCCCTGTAGGAGTATTTTTGGGGCAGACCTGTGTCATGAGCGTTCCTAAAACGTTTTTTTAAAGTTACAATTTTTTTGTTATGAAAATAAAAGATTAGTTTATCAAAGTATGCATACAAAATAATTTTAAAAGTCTAATTAAATATTAGCAGGTGATGGGGGGACAGACGGCTCCATGGATTCTACAAACTTCTAACTAGCATCAATTATTCAAGAAACAAACTCAAGGCCCAAGTGATTGTGAAGGGCATTGAAAAAGACAGTTGCTCAAACCAAATACTACTGAGGTAACATTCAGTAACCTCAAAGTCCTTGAGTCTACGTTTAGAGAATTCATATTTCTTGTGCCAAGTAAAATAAATTTCTCCTTCTTGAGAAAACTTGGGTAATGATGACTAACACACTGGGGGGCGGGGAGGCGTGGAGAGAAACCAGCAACAGCAGCACTTTGGTTTATCTCTCCCTCAGTATTTTGAATGCAGAAAAATGTGGATAGTTGAAGTCATACAGGATATGAATTATGCCAATATCTTCCAGATAGAAACCACCAGGAATACATATGCAGTTGAACAAGCTGGGCATAGAGCTCCTTGTAGCAATTGAGAACACAGTGGGGAAGCATGGGTACATCCTAGTAAAAGAGTACTAAAAAGTACTCAAAGAATTTAGTCTTGTGTTGGGCGATTTGGGAAAAGAGTTAAAGAATCAGGACTTTGTTTTAGATTAAATGCTGTCCTGAAGTAAGGGGTGATTCTGTGATTAAATAGCTTAAATTTAGGATTAGGATTTAAAATCCTATCCTGAAGGAAGGAAGAATAGAGCAATGCTAAAACTATGATTGGCAAAAAACCTTAGTCATTTTTTGGCATGTGTATTTACCAAGATAAGGAGGTTTGGGGTCGATTTTGTGGTTTGAACAATGCTTTTGTGCATGTGTGTGTGTGTGTGTGTGTGTGTTTCATGTTTGTGTTCGTGTTCAGGCATGATTACAAAGTGATCTTAATTTTGTCTTGATCAACCATGGTCACAGAATGGCCTTGTCTGACATTGGTGCTCTGTGAAATTGTTTCTGTTCAATCAAAGAACATCAAGTCCTAGCTGATAGTACCAGGTCAGCTCCCAAATGTCAAGGGCTGCTTTTATCTCTCGAAATTGTGTATTTTACTAATTTAATTGAATATTATATCAATATTTTTTCAGGAGCTTTCTAAATGTTATTTCAGTGGCTTTGTAACGTTCCATTATTCAAATGAAGTAAGAATTAATGAAATATTCCCCTTTGTTGGACAGCTATGTAATTTCTGCTGTGTTACTGTTAGCAATGTTTTAAAAATACCATCACTATTTTTGTGCACCAAATGTTTTTCTTCAGTTAATATTAATTTCCTAGAACAGTGTTTTACAAAACGAATTACTGATTCAAGTGTTATCAAGCTTAAAATTAGCTGAAATGACTGTATTTGGTAAGTGCTCTGGTTTCAGGAACAAGTAACATCTTGTGAGATTATAAAGAAGGGAATAATTACTCCTGTTACAGCAGAGGAAAAGAGAAGCTGGTGAAATTTAACTACGAATGAGAGTTTGGGAGATATGGACTTGAGAAAACTTTTCCCTTGTAATCTGAAAATGTGTTGGTATTTACTTGTGCCCTAGCAACACACTTCGATTCCCAGAATGGGGATTGGAAGTCTAAATTAACTGTCCCTGTCCTGTTTCCCAGTAGCAGGAAGCTGGCTTAAAATCCTCCTCTCATGAACCACATAATCTCTAAACCCAGAATCAACACTATTTATAATAAAACTTAATTTTGCATAGCTTTATTTACATGTTTCTGCCTGTCATTCGAGCTTTGTGCACGACAGAACTTCTGAGCGAGTTGGAGACCGTCCCTGAATCCTCCTTTTCAGTAAGGAAGAGAGCTGGTCAGCTCCCCACCGACTCTTAGCCAGCATTCCCCCCACGTGAGACTTCAAATAGTCCTTTGGGCCAGGGTAAGGGCAACCCAGTTTACTGTTAATCAAAGTCAGTTACCGGTTAGCTGTGAAAGCAAACGCAGACGACCCCGATTCTTTCGAGTGCCCTTCATTCCGGGTCCTTCTCCCACTAGCATTTCCAAGTCTGAGGCTGCCTGGAGGTGCCACTCAGCTCCGGCCCGCGTCTCCTCAGTTCCCGAAACTTGGACTTGAACCGACACGTCCTCAAAGACAAGAGGCTGGAGTATAAACTCTGTGGTCAAGGAAGCTTGACCAGATCTACCTCCCACCTCCCCAGTCCTTAGGCTGCCGGAAGGAGCTGAGGAGCTAAGGGAGTGATGCGCGGCGTGGTCCTGGGAAGAAGCCGAGCATTGGGAGAGCAACCACGGCCTGGAGGAGAGGATGCGGGAGTGGGCTGCTGGTGTGAACGCGCAGGCCCTCAATACCCAGGCCCCTAAGCTCTAGGGCTGCAAGAACTTTTTCACTCAACTCAAACTTCAGCTCTGATCTAACACGTCCTTTTTCTGCTTTGCGTTTTTGCAGACAGTCGGTTCAGAGATCGCGTTTTGTCTTGTAATTTTCAGAATTATTTTCATTTCTGAAATAAAATGGCCTGAGCTTTCTTCTCTTCCTTCCACAACCCTCCTCCAGTTTCTCAGATCACAACCACTCGCCTGCTCCGGGTCAACAAACCTTGGACTCTCCTGCCCTTGAGTTTCACCCTTAATGACCTCACCTGTAATTCATCCCTTTCTGTCTTCAAAGACATCAACCCACGTGACCGACGGTCGCTAAGTGAGCCAGTGCGACTGGACCATACGGTGTCACAGAAAAGCAGCAGCGAATAAAAAGGCGTCTTTTGATCTCAGCGCAGTCACCAAAAGAAAATTCCCGAGTTAGAAAACCTGCGATCTTTCCAAAGCTCCCTGGACGCATTTAAAAACTGTAGTCCTCTCCTTCAAGAGAGAGGGCGACAGTGGGATTGCGTTGCTCCATGAGCCCATTGGCAAAACAACATACGAACTCACCTTTTTCAAAAAGAACACAAGTACGAACAAGAAGGGCCCCCAGATCGAAAGAGAGAACTCCAAACTGGAGGAAAGGGAGTGGTGGGGCTGGCCACATATTTACAATATCTCCCAACGTCATTTGCTGGAAGTTCCTCAAATTCTATTTTTGCGAAGCCAACCGTCCCGAGGGTGGACGTGGAGAGACCAAATGAAACTGGACAAACTATTTCTTATTTCATGACAACGAATGACATTAGTCACTGAAAGGCTCAGAAATTCCCCTGTGTTGGGCATTGCGTGTCCCTTGCACTGTCTTATTTGTTTTTGTGTTTCTTGAACTTTCACGGTGACTGGAACAGATTAAATCTCCACGAATTGTATTTATTGATAGGCAAATAAATAACCACCAGTCTTTGGGAACCAGCCAAGCCCCATGCATTGTCAGGCTCTGTGGCGCAATGGATAGCGCATTGGACTTCTAGTGTGGAAGCGAGGTATTCAAAGGTTGTGGGTTCGAGTCCCGCCAGAGTCGTGGATGTTTTGTCACCAAGTGGATGCCCTTGCCAATAGTCGGTCCATTCCTGTATGAATTGAATGTTTTCTCCACAGTCAGCGAATACCAGGTCCCTACATTTCTCACTGCCGATATTTCTACTTTCTGGTGTTAACATTTGAGGAGCTTCTTCATAAGCATTCCCACGTGTGTCAACAGTGATTTGATGAAAAAATTATATATCTTACCCATCTTTTGTGTGTATATACATGATAGCAGGAGAAGAGAAAGAATCAGAAAGCCAGATATCAGGGAGAATTGTTGGGGCTTAAATTATACTTGAAATCCTATGGGAGGAAAAGTAGATTCTGTCATTCTCAAAGTTGAAAGTGTCATTCTCATTCCTTGGAGTGGCTACATATTGTAAGTAGAGCTGTTACTAGAGCCCAGGACTTTTGAATAAGAACTTTTAAGCACCCAAAATTGGGTCAGTGGATAGACAGATTGTATTGTTACTAACAAGAATGCAGTAATAAGGCAGAAGTAGAAACGGATGTGTGCATGGGTCATTTTCTGGGTCCAAAGATAAACAGTCACATATAGGACATTCATAAGAAATGTGGTCTGTCACAATGAGAAAAAAAAAAAATTTTTTTTTTGCTTGAATGCTTTGCTTAGGTTTGGGGAGTTCGTTCTAATAATGCCAACGTTTCAGGCCATAACTGTTTCTTATGTCACTTCTGTGCATTCCTTAGGAAACCATAATTATGAGTAAAAGTAACTGATTCATAGGAGAAGATGCTGGTGATCCTTTCCCAGAAGAAAAAAGTGAGGTAACAGGATGTGAACCCAGCCGTGGAAGTAATGGTCCTGGCTTCTGTACTAGGATGACAACACAATGTCTACAGTTCTGTGGCAGAAAATTGGAAAAAGAACAGAATGCTAGGAATCGCTTGGAGAAGAATGGCACCGTGCAGAACTTAGTGGGAAATCAAGAAAGGGCCAATGATGGCTCCTGCAGGAGGTCAGTCAGCATCTCCTCAGTTTGGACAAGGCACAGCTGCCCTGGGCTCTGGAATCCTGGGCTAGTTTCACCACAACGCCTTATCACTTGGAGAGCAGTTGTTTCTTTTTCCTTAACATACTTGAGACATTAGTATACTCTATCTGCAGAACCCCACTTGAAACCTTACTTCTCATTGTTAAGAGTATTTTGTCTCTAAGAATTTTTACTTCAGAGCAATGCAAATTCATTTAAAATCAAATAGGCTAAAATTATGCATTTGAAAGCTAAGATGTGGATATGGCTAACTCAGCACCTGGTCACAGGGGAGGAGACTAAAATTGGCTCTGGTCTTGGATGTGAATAAAGTCTTTTGATGAAGGAAAGATCATAAGTTTGGACTCTAATAACTAAAAGATTAATAATAATCCAGAGAACCAAGGGAATATAAGATCTGCACAGACTTGAAGACAGTACCAAAAATGTCTAAATAAGTTTTAGTGACCACTCTTGCTTGGCAAAGAAAGAGCTTCTTTGGGAGGACAGGGAAAGGAGGAAGTTAGTCTATGAGAACAAGAACTAAAGTGGAGGGAAATGGCTTTGCCTAAAAAGGATTTAATTAAAAAAGTTTCTAAATGGCTTTGCCCAGTTCCCCATCTGGAATAGTGGACTGTCATTGACAAAAAAAAAAAAAAAAAAAAAAAAAAAAATCCACAGACATAACCATAAAGTTCTATTTTCTGATCCATCATCCATAGACAAAATGGTCAAGACACTACCAAAAAAAAATCAGTTTCCTTTATAAAGTGAAATGGCCACTTCAACTTTCTTTTAAAAATAAACGATCTAGACAACATTATTGTATTATAATCATCAAACTTGCTAAGAGACTAGAACTTAATTACTCAAACCACTAAAAAGAAATCATAATTACTCTAAGCTAAGAAGTTAGCCTACTCCAGTTTCATGGATACTGGCAGAAGATATGAGACTCCTGGATGAGAGACAAAGGACAGTTTATTATTCACCACAGTATCAGTAGCCAGATAACATCATTTGAACTGATTCCCCAAGTACCATATCCCCACAGGGATCACTGGGAGGACATCTTGGAGGCTGGCTACCAGATATGTCTAAGTGTGGTCTTTGTATTTATCCATCTTGGTTGTAGTAGGGCTTTTTGAATATTCAGATCAATTTCCAATCATTATCTTTTCAAATGTGGCTTCTTTCCAATCTTTTCTCTCCTTGCTTTCTTGGCTATAACTGTCAATGTGTTATACCTTCTCAACTTCTTGATTGTGTTTTCCTTTAATAACCTTTTTATTCTGGATAATTTCACCTTACCAGTTTATTAACTCTCTTTTTGCTAATTTGTTTTAAAACCCATCCATTACATTCTTAAATTATTTTTTAAAGTTTTGTTTTAAAGTTTATATTTTCTTTTTCTATTTTCAGGTGGGTTTTTTTTGAGTCAAAATTCTTAATTTTGTGTGTAATTTCCTTTGACTATATTAAGTGCAGCTAATTTTGAATCACTTTGTTGGACTACCATTGTGTGGATTCCAGGAGGGTCAGTTTCTACTGTCGGATGTTTCTCATAGTTTTGGTCAGTTTTGTTGGTGCTTTGGAAATCTGCCATCAGAAATGAAGTGTTTTACCAAAGAATAATGGATTGCATACTTTTCTTTTTAAACCTCCCCTTGCCATTGGACCACTGGTAAAGTAAAGTAAGATCACTTGAAACAATATGTACTGGTTTCAAGACTATGCTTTTAAGTCATAGTATGCTTTCCAATAGTCATCAAATTTTGGAATAACTTGAAGCATTGCTAGCTTGATTCAGTTCAACTTAAAATTTTTAGATGGGTTAGAAATTACATGGAGTTTCTATAGCAAACATTATCCATATTAAATTAAGATATTATTGAGACAGAAATTACATATTTTATTGTATGTCCTCCGAAAACTCACTGATACTATAGTAAAAAGACTTTTTAAAGCACAACTATGGGAAGAACACAAAAGAAGTGAAAAGCAAGAAACATTAAAGCCAAAAAACAGGTGGACAAATAGTAATAGACTTCACAGAAACAACCTGATTTATACCAAAGATTCTTCAAAAATCTCTGAAACTGAGAGCGCTATGTACTGGAAGCTAAAGGGAAACTTAAAGCAGATTGTCTAAAATTTGAGAAGCAATTAGATTCCTAAATTCTCTGCACTTATATATACTGACAGTTTGGCCTTCCACCACCCAGGAAGAAATCTGGAGATTTATTCTTCAAAGAAAATAAAGAATGGGGTTAGACTGTTACAGATGAGGATCTGAGTACCATAGTGAGAACGGGAGAGGTTAAGCATTTTGGTGTATAGGAATGCTGAAGGCCGAAATGCTTAGCTCTTTTTCTTCACCTTACTCTTAGATCTCTGCCAGTTAGAGCTTTACCCTGCTGGCAGGACTGAAAAAAGCAGACTTTCAAAAATGAAAGGTAAAAATACTAAGAATCTATGTATGGGGCAACCGATGTAAGTTGGGAAAGTCTAACATAACAGATAAGCATATTGAAGGCTCTCTTCACCATTACCTCAGACTTTGAGTTATTTTTATAACCTAAAAAATAAAACCAAAAAACCCTTGAGAACACTCTCCACTAAAACAGTGGAGCAGTTAAACGAACAAAAAATAGATTATAAACAGGTGAGCAAAGAGAAGATTCAGATGACAGCTATGTAGCAGGTCCACAGAGCAGCCAGTTCAGACTGCAAGCAAGTAGAGGTCAACTGGAAAAATAGCTTCAAGAAAAATATTTGAACTGATGTATTACCTGATTTGATTGATTTTGTGGAAAGCTCTACTGAAAGCTATTTGGCAGTTAAGGAAGAATTAGCAATTACCAATAGATGCGAAGGAACTTAGGCACATTAAAGTTTTTCTTTTTAAAGTTTGCCGTTTTAGGCAATTATTAGCATCCAGTAAAGAATCATAGCTCACATCAATGCTGTGTATAATACTTTCATAGGAAAATGACATAAACAATAAATGTTGAATTAAACAAAAGCTGGAACATAATTAGTTTGGAAGGATAAGGAGTAGTGGGTGATGGTGGTGTAAAACAATTAACTAATTAACATGATGGAAAGTAAGTGGATAATATCTTAATTGATTAATCAATAATAGCAGTTATACATATTATTTAGGAAAACAGAGATCTGTAAATCCAAGAAGGAAACAGTTAAAATGTTAATTTTGGTGGCATCTAGACAAGATAATTTGAGGAATTAGAGGACAGAAGACTTATGTATTTCACAATAAGACTTCTAGTAATATTGAACCTTTTAAAGCATATGCATGCTAGAGGAATTTATACTGAGACATTCAGAAAGCACTCATTTTTATTTTTAATATAAGGACTATTTATAAAGATGTATACAATTAGAGAAAAACCACCAGGGAGAGTGTAGTTCTCCAGCACAAGTAATAGTAGGGGTATTATTACTCCTATACCTGAGGAGGCATCGAGAGAGTGTAATTACTTGAACTCAGAAGAAGAGAGCCTTGTAGAGAGGGCTACCTTGAGATGTGGCCCCCGGTCAAGTAATGCAGCTCATCTGGTGACCTGCAGGGAGAGAGACAAGAAGTAAATACCTGCCACTCATCTCTCCTCCTGCGACTCCCACTGACCTAACCCAGCTGGGAACTAAAGAGCTTGAAAACCCATACAGGCCAGGTCCAAGGGCTATATCAGCATGCAGTAGGGTGAAGAGCCATATATATATATATATATGTATATGGCACAAGCACAAAAAAGAATTGACAATGAAAAAAACAGCAAACGATATAGACGATATTAGAAGAGAACAACAAAAACAGAACTAAAATTTCAAAAAGGATTAGGTAGAAAATGATATGTAAAAAGAAAAGCAAAGAAGATTCAACATATGAATTGCTGGATTTACCAAAAAAAATCAAAGTAATAAAACATATATTTAACAAATAATTTAGGTTCTGTTAGGTAGAGCCATCCTTAGGGGCAATGGGACCCGGGCAAGTTTTTCTTTCATTCTTTCTTTCTTCTTTCTCTTTCTTTCCTTCTGTCTATAAAAGCAACTTGATATTTAAAAATTACTCCTGGTTGAGAATCACTGTTCTACCCCTTCTGCCTCTCACATCTCTCTTACCTTATGCCATAGAATATATCAACCTCTTCATTTCACAGCCCATACCCTTAGACTAGCAAAGAGACGTGATGGGAGAAGGTATGCAAGAAAGGAAAGAGGAAGGAGAAGAAAAAAAGAGAGTCAGTTGAGGACAGTGGAGAGGGAGGGACACGCAGGAGAGCTGTGGAAGAATATTCAAAAGTTATCCTTACAGAACAGTTAAAATACTGAATATAGGAACTTATAACCATGTAAGACCTGCATTTTAATACTGATATATTAGTATTATTCCATAGATATTCATAAACATGCAATTTTTATTGAAAGAAAGAAAAGGAAAGGAGGGAAGGAAGGCGGGCGTGATGAGGGAACAGACATCTAAATCGCACTGGTCTAAGAAGGGTGAAATATGGATGGTATTGGGTAAGATTTGGCAACGCCTGCTACGAAGGTAGTTGCGATTCACTCACAGAAGTTGCAGAATTTGGGCGTGATGAGAACAGAACAACCCCATCTCAGAAGTGGGGTTCGAAACCACGCCTCCAACCAGAGACCAGAAACCGCGAGCTCGGGAAGTAGAAACTTGAGTCTGGCGCCTTGGACCACTCGGCCATCCTGACATATTCGCTTTTAAGTGTGGTATAATCTGCTGCTGTGATTAACAACCAGTGAAATTCGTGTTACATCCGGAATACGTGGGGTGAAACACAAAGCTCTGAACTGATCGCAAAACGGAAGAGGCAAAAAGACAAATTTTGATAGAAGCTGGAGGCTGTTGCTATGGCACAAAGTTAAGTCAGCCCCAGAGCCCGGGAGCCGGGGGTATTGATAAGCCGCTCCCACCACGCGTCCCCTTACCCCTCCCGCACCGCGCTGCCTGCCTCCCAAAGGCCCGCCAGGCCACGGCCCACGACGGTCCCCATGGTGTGGGAATTTCACAAATCATAGAAAAGCCCACAGAACAGAGGTAGCGCTGGTTTCGAAGACCGCTTCAGCCTGCTTCCCGCAGTGTTCATGCTCTCGCATTCCCACAATAAAATAAAAAGTAACATAGGCAAGGAGAGAGCCCGTGAGAAGGGCTAAAGCCCTCCTTTAATAAACCTATTTAAAAAAAAATAAACCTATTTAAACATTAGAACTGTCCGTCTACGAGTACGAGGCGGGCGTATTGCACACTCTTCCGGTGTTTCTCCCCATAATCTTCACTTCTCCTTCCATATCTTCTCTTCACTGGCTTTTATCTCCCTCATTTCTTTTCTCCCATTAATTTCCTCCCAATGGCCTAGGGAAAGGGGATGCGATGTATTATGTGATACAGGATAATAGATACATGAGTTAAAAGGGTTGATAGCCGTTACTGAGTAACAACTAGTTTCTCTCTCTCTCCACCCCAGCCCCCCAGCCCCCAGTGGTAAAGGTGAGAGGTTTTTACTCTGTTGTTTATTCTTCATTTTGTGTCAAGCTAGTTCCTACTGTCCTTGCTTCCATTTCCTATGGTTAGGGCTCCCAGTGTTGTAGACACCAAGTGTAAATCAGTTATTGCAGTCTACTTTGTATATGGACAATGGCCAAAGGGGAGTTGATTTTACTTTTGTTGTTTACCTGTCTGTAATTTTTTGTCTGACTGAGCACCTAAGATATTATTTGCTGCTTTCCTGACCTTCCCTTCCCAAGAATGTGACTTTTTGCTTTCCTATGGATAAAGCTGACTTGATTTATTTTTTTATTCACTTATTTATTTAACAATATTTATTTAATGTATACTCAGATTCTGTAGTTGGGTCCGAGGATACAGAAATGGAGCAGTTGGGGGCTGGGGGCAGACAGTACCCCAAGCTAATGAGTGCCAAAACACACTCCTGCCAAAGTCTGCCAATGACACACCTGCAACTGAAAAAGTTGGTTTTACTAACTATTGCAGCAAGAGAGAATGTACAGCAGGGTAACAGTGGAGTGTCTCAGTCAAAGAGTGTTAGAAAGAACTGATTATGGGATTTGGGCTTTGGTTAGGTGATTTGGGGGAGGGTTTAAGGAAGCATGGCTTTGCAGTTGTTTGTATACTGTCAGGAGGTGGGGGTAATTCTATGGTTGGATATCTTAAATCTTATCTAAAGGGAGGGCAAACTAGAGTAAAACTAGAGCTGGAATTAGTAAAGAAGCAGCAGTCATTTATATGAAGTGGGAGAGGGAAATGTTTGGTATTCTGTGGCTTGGACAATGTTCATGTTTTCATTTGTGTGCAGGCACTGTTATGGAGTTGTCTTGTTTCTGTCTTAATTTACTAGAGAGGTCTTGTCTGATATTGATGTTCTGGGAAATTGTTTATATTCAACAAGAAAACATCAAGACATAGCTGTAAATGCCAGGTCAGCTCCTGGATGTCCAGGACTGCTTTTCTCTGTCTCATAATTAATATATACAGACAGCTAGATGGTGGTAAAAGCCATAAAGAAACATTAAGCAAGGAAGAGATACGGGATGTGAGGGAGATTTTTGACATTGTTGAAAAGTGTTATTATTGACGGTCTCATTGAGAAGGTGGCATTTGCACAAAGACCTGAATGAATAAAAGGATTGACTCATGTGAATATCTGGGGTAGATATTTCCAGGTAGAGGGAATAGCAAGGGCAAAAGTTGATAAAAGGGATGAGACCTGATGTTTTTGAGTAAAGGCAAAGAAACCTATCTATCTGGCAGAGAACTTGTGCAACATATAATCTCATTGCTTAACCTGTCTCCATCCTTTCCCAAATCAAGATTATCATCCTTTCCTGCCCACTCCTCCATCCCTAGGCCTCACCGGAGCTCTCATCCTATTCTTTCTTCCATGTCTGATTTTTATCTTATCAATGACCTTGAGAGTCAGAAAAAGTACCTAAAATCACATGAAGCTCAGAGATACAGAGAGGATGTTTATTTTATACATTACTTGGACATTGGGAGGAAAAATATTCTGCAGGTGTGATGGTTTGTATTTTTTTGGTCAAGTCAAAATGACCTCTGATCACATTTAGTAATATCTAAATGTTATTCCCCAGGTATATAATTGTCACATTATATTTAATTTCTGAAATTCTGTGTGTAACTTATATAATAAAATGACATTTACACACACATTATTTCATAATGGTTAGTATTATAGGTAATATGAGTTTTATGCATTATTTTCTTCATATTTGGTCAGGATTGCATTTGGCTTCATGTATAGAAACCACAGTAAATAATGCCTTAAATAATAGAAGGATTACTGATTCAAAAATAAGTAGTCCTGGGTTAGGCAGTCCTCATGAAAATAAGCACTTCCTATCTTCCTCTTCTGCCATCTATGCTTTGGGATGTTTGTCCCCATGATCTCTCTACAGGTGCTCAAAAACTGTCTCACGAACCAATAAACACTGAATGAAACAAGAGCATTACTTCCTTAACTGCCAAGTCATTCCTGTCTTTGGAGGAGTGGACCTCTAGATAAAATGTGGAGGAGAAAATTAGAGGACGTCTTGGATTTTTTTCCCCTAGCCCTGAAGAACCCAGACATCCCATTTCTGAAACTGAGGGGAAACTACCAAAGGGTACAACCAGATTTGATTCTCCTGCATTAGGTCCAGGTTATGAACCTCATTTCTCCCCATCTTTTCATTCTTTGGAAGATTCTCCTCAGTTACTCCAGTCGTTCCTAAAAATGGTCATCTCCTCTGAGTTCCCCCACAGGTTGGTGAGGGAGCCTGTGCATCTTCTCTTCAAACATATCTGAGAAGTAAATACGGTCTCTGAGGGTCCTTCTGCCCAGATCTGTGAATCCCCTTTGGCAATAATTGACTCTAGGAATAATCTTCATTCTCCCAGCAATTAAAAAGTGTGCTTGAACGTACAGTGCAGAGGTTAAATGTTCTGCTCGGTGAGTAAATGATTCAAGTGGTCGAGCCACACTTTTGGAAGACCCTAGTTTTTCTGAAGCCATGGATTACTCCAGCTCTTCCTGGGCATTGAAATTGCTAATGGAATTTGGTTACTTAGAGCATGAATTAAAACCAACAATAAGTACCTTGGTGGCTCAGTTGGCAAAGCATCAGACTTTTAATCTGAGGGCTGAAGGTTCAAGTCTCTGTTCAGTTGCTGATTCCTGTGTTTTTTTCTTCTTTTTCTTTTTTAGGCAATGCACATTGACGTATTTTGGAGAAAAGGGAGAAGGTTTATGTAATGTACTTTAAATGACTCAGAAAAATATGATATACATAGAGGAAATAATAAAAACAAATGGAGTAAAATGTTAAGAAAAGGTGAATCTCAGTAAAGGGTGTTCCCTCTAGTATTTTTATTTTTGCAACCTCTTGTAAGTTTGAAATTATTTCCAGATAAGAATTTTACAGTTAAGTATATTAGTAAATGTAATTGTATAAACATCAAGAATCACCAGACTTTGAAATTTTAAACTACAAGTTCAGCAATTTTTACAGGTTGTATGTCCAAATTTCAAAACATCCAAGTATAAAAGAAACCAGCACACTGTATATGTTTAGGTGTGCTGTATAACTTATGTTAGCTAGCACCTAATAACAACAACATTATCAGGCTTTTTCTTTTTTAACCAACACAATAGGTTTTCATTTTTACATATAAAAATGAAACTACTTTAGCAAATTAGAGCTATGGAAGGTGTCAGCTCAAATGTCCGTATTTTTACATGAATTGAAACATACTATCCCCGCTGCACACTTTGACACTCTGTGGTGACTCCATGATTTGGAGGAGAAACACAAAGTTACTTCTGTTGTTGCTACATAATGGGCAACAACAATATAACAATATCATCTATGTTAGATCATTAGTGGGTTTACATTTTTTATAATGCTTTACAAATAGTTTAAATTTTATATTAAATACAATAAAAAATGGAATATGTTAGTAACATTGCCAGAGTAACTAATGACAGAGAAATGACCAGCGGCTCCCAAACTTTGACGCATATTGAAATCACCTAGGTGGCGATTTTAAAAACCTACTGAAGCCTGGCTCCCACCCCCAGACATTTTAAAAGCACCCAGGTTAATCTAATATGCATCAAAATTTGGGGACCATTGAGAGTTTTCCAAGGGCGGTTCCTGCACAAGCAACATCTCCATCACCTCAGTCAACAAATGAAAATTCCCACTGCAAGATCCTGGAATATTTCCAGAGCCAAATGCGCACATTTTGAACCGCCACGCTGAGGGTAACTTCTTCAGAGAGAAGGCGGCCGTGGATTCCCATCTGTAGGCCTTTGCTTGCTTGGTGGACGCATTGATAAACAAACATGCAGGAATTCGACATAAAACAAAACAACAAAAAGAGAGAAACAAAGCAGCAAGATTCCCTTTCTGTGCAGTTAAAGACTGGGAACATTGCCTCTCCGCGGGGTAATCGAACCCCGGCCCCCTGTATGACAGGAAGGGATACTCACCACTGCGCTAACGAGGAAGACGTAACTATTGATTCGAAAGAGTCTCAACTGAAGAGACATTTACGCTTTGTGTCCTGAACTCTTTCTGGGCAGTGAATTCCTGGGAGTTTCACCAATCTTTACAATAAGAATCTGTTATAAGAATCTATAAAAAGGAATTCCCCACTTATCTAAATCTGAAAACGGCCCTGCAAAGGATCGCAACATTGCTATAGTTTAATCACTAATAGCAAAGAAATGCTCTTTAATAGGCATTAAACTTTAAAGCAAACAAACAAAAATCTCCCTCTGCTCCAAAGAACTTCCTTTCTTCTTCACCTCAAGCTTTTTCCTTATTTTATATTTACCTCAAGGGTCACCTTCCCCTGGGACTTTTTTTCACACCAGTGTGATTTAGATGTATTTCCTCTGTTTCACTTTGTCATGATAAGATCATATATAGATGTGTGAATTTCTATGTGGAATAAAGGTAAGGGCTTAGTCTTAAAATCTAGGTCTTAGATTTTTCAGGGTGGGCATTAAATGCATGTTTATTTTTGTGTAGCCTCTTGGTAGTAGAAATTCCACTGTTTAGGAATAGTCCTCAGTAAAATTCCAGCTCAGTTCCATAGGTGGCTTTGCAGAGGACAGTCATTGTAGCAATTCCAGGCAGCAGAGAACTGGAGACAACTTGGATATCTAAAATGAATGTGCTACACAGAGAGAAAAACAGTAAGTTTTCTAGGGCTGCCAGAACAAATTACCACAAACTGGTTGGCTTAAAAACAACCGAAATTTACTCTCTCTCAGTTCTGAATACTAGGAGTCCAAAATTAAGATGTTGGCAGGGCCATGCTCTTTCTGAAGGTTCTCTGAAGAACTCCTTCCTTGCCTTTTCCTAGCTTCTGGTGGATCCCAGAAATCCTTGATTTTTTTTTGGCTGTAGCTGTATCATTCCAATCTTTGCCTCCGTCCTCTTATGACTTTCTTCTTTCTCTCTGCATCTGTGACCTTTCTTATAAGGATACCAGTCATTGAATTTAGGTCCCACCCTAACCCAGTATGACCTCATCTTAATTTAACTAATTACTCCTGCAAAAACTTATTTCCAAGTAAGGTCACTTTCAGAGGTTCTAGAAAGACACAAATTCCAGCTGACACTATTTAACCCACTAAAATTAAGTATGAAGGATGAAGTGTTATATGCATAAACATAGTTAACTGCACCAAAGTATGAATTAATAGCTGTAAAGGTACTGATTAAAACTGGTTGTGATGAGAGGGAAGGGAGGTGGAGAGGAAGAGTATACAATCTTATGTTATTATTGTTCAGACTAAAGAAACAAAAGAGATTCTCTAAAGAAAGACAGGCACCAAATGCCTAACAGGCAAATCTTCATGGTTCATGTTCTCTGATTGTCTGGTGAGAGCTTCCTGGCTCATGGACCGCTGTCTTCTCACTGTTGCCTCACGTGGCAGAAGGGAGAGAGAGCTCTCTGGGGTCTCCTTTGAGAGGGCACTATTTCTATTTAGGAGGGATTAACTCATGACCTAATCACCTCTCAAAGATCCCACCTCCTAATACCATCACATCTAGTCGGGTCCATCCAAATTGCTCCCCTCCACTCCCAGATTAATGAATCATTTTAAGGGAACTTTAAATGGCTTACTTCTCAATAAATCTATTACTGGTTTATTATTTTTATATGATGCCCTTTTTCGATTCCTCTTAGAAACTTGGGGAAGTGTTTCTGTGAATATTTGGGAAAGGAAAATTAATGAAAAACTAAAAGGTAAACTATTTTAGGTTAGTGCCTTTCCCTGATTTGGCTGTTAGGGTTTCCCCACTTTCAGAGGCATTTCTAAATGGGCTCTGTTACCTGAAATGGAAAAGTAATCTACTCCGCCTGAACAGGGACTTGAACCCTGGACCCTCAGATTAAAAGTCTGATGCTCTACCGGCTGAGCTATTCAGGCTTCGTCAGTAGATTTTTAACTCATTATACAGAATGCCTAAGAACACCGAGGTGTGCTAGTGATGTTCATGATTTCGGAAATCACTTGGGTCTGCCAGGGGCGTTGATCGCGTACCCCCGACCCAACACTGCAACTGGCTTGACTGTATTGAAGATTCCATTTAACCCCCAAACTATTTCTTCGTTGCACAGACAATTATTGTGTAGCACTTATTGCAGGGGGAAAGTCGTGCTGAGAGTAGGGTGGGATCCGTTGGGGAGGGAATATTCCTGCAGTTAATGATTGCAGACAGAGCCCTTTGAGGCGGCACCCACTCATCAGAGGCGGCTTTAGAGCGGGCGCGCAGGCTCCTTGACCAGCAATGACATCAGTAGGTGGGAAGAACTTCAGGAAAATCAAAAATTGGGTAAAGAATGAAGGTTATGTCACAAGGAGGAGGTTTATTTCCCTTTGTTTCCTCCAGTGTTTTCTTTCATAGTTGGGGTCTCCTGGAATTTTAACGCCACAGCAAGAAACAACCTAACGCCCACTTCGAAGTGGTGCTTCCGTCCAGGAAAAGAGCTCCCTGAAAACCCACTTCTTCAAAATTTTCTTACATGTCACTTTTTCAGCACGCCCACCTTTCCTTCACACGCCTTTTCTTCACCCTCTCCCCAGTCTCCTTCCCCCTCTACTCTTCCCTTCGTCTCTCCAACCTCCCTCTAGCCAGTGTGGGGAGTCCACATTTGTCCCTGTCCTATTCCTTTACTTTTCAACTCCACATTTTATCTTGAGCTCCACTCTCTTTAAAGGCAGGAAGGACCAGGCAGGTGGAACAGCATTCGCTGCCTCTGTCACGGCAGGTCTTCATTTGTTCATGAGACTGTTACCGAAAGTGGGGTCCGGCTGTCCGCTGCTCTAATACTTGAGAGGCAAGCTTAGTGAAAAAGAAAGTTTGCTTTATTTCGGAGGCCGGCAACCAGGGTAGAGGGCGGACTCCTGTCCAAAGGCCGACTCCCCCCACTGACAATCAGTGGCCAAGAGCTTTCAAAGGCGGGTTTCAGGGGTGGATAGGCGGAGGGAGGGCGCTACATGCAGAAATAGCACTGTTAGCTCTGACAGTCATCTTGAAATTGGTTGTGGCTGGTCTGATCAGTGTCATCTTGATTGTTTTGAGTACAGCCAATCTTTAGTTCCAAGGCCGATTTTTTCCCATTTCTTTGAGGTCAGTTCTCAGAATTGTGGCAGCTTAGGTCGTGGCTACAGTCTGGTCATCAAGTAGTTAACTTCTTCCACCTGGTGGGGATTTCAGTATCTACAAGACAGCTCACAGGATGTGGCTCAGAATATTACCTATAGCCCTTGAGGAGGAACTAAAGGGCATTGACTTTGCTCAATGACTAAACTATTATTATTTTGTCCTCTTTGACTGCTTTCCTTTGCTTCTGCATTTTCTCACTTCTCTGATTATACTTATTCTTTTGGCTAGTTTTTCTACAGATAAAAGGCAGGCGGGGGGCATGGGGAGGGGCGGGGAAGATCGAAGGGTCCTGTTCCATTTCAAGTCTTGTTAACACGTCTGCATAGGCAAAAATGCAGTGACAGAGTCACTGCACACAGACGATAATTAAGATGTTGCATTGTTTCCCAATATGTTGCGAGCTTTATAAACATTGATAAAGACACATTTTTGATAGAAGTTAATTTTCATTAAGATCCAAAAGAAAACAAGAAATGTAAATCAGTAGTGTCACTGTCATGAGTGCTTGAATTTAGCTGCCTCTGCCTGGTGTTCTTTTTTTTTTTTTTTTTTTTTTTTTAGAAATTGCCCCTTGCCCCACCCCCCTCTAAAGACCTACTAATCTTCAAAGAATACAATATTGCTGTTACAGAAATATTATTGGCATAGACAATTCCTTTGGCAAAGACAGAGGGAGACATCAAGCTTCAGACAGGAGAAAGTGGCCAGAAATGTGCCCAGCTTCCTCCATTTGGGGCCTGCTACTGGCAGAGCAGCACCTTTAGGGATGCTGGGGTTCTGCCTGGTGTTCTTATGGGAATCTTGTAGTTTGAGGAAGTGAATAACGTGTGTTGGTCCAATATTGGAAAAAGAAAAGTCATAGCAGAGGATGGTTTCGATCCATCGACCTCTGGGTTATGGGCCCAGCACGCTTCCGCTGCGCCACTCTGCTCTCAGTTCTGAGCTTCTTTCTTGCACCTTATCAATTTGTATACAGACTGATAGACGCTCAAGCCTGTCGATTCTTCCCCCTCTCCCTTTCCCACTAACTTCCTTCTTTCATTCTGAGTTGGCCCCACATTTCTTTCTCAAGATTGCTGCCTACAAGCAAATCTCTAAGGCTTCTGCACTTTTGCAATTTACTCAAAAACCGAAGTTCTGAAACCCTTTCTCAGGAACTTGGTATTCAACCCGTTAGGGTCTCCTACACCGATTTCTAGGGATGAATTTAGAACTCAGACTTTTTTCCCCCGCGCCTCCCACAGCTCACTCCCAGACTCTGAAGTTGCGACGCCTTGGCTCTTCCCCCTCAATGGCAAGGCCGAGGACAGGGCAGGGGCACTGTACGCCCCTGGACAAACTGAAGACGTGGCGGAAGAGAAGAAAAAGCAAATACTTCCGAGAATTGTCACTCGCAGAGCTGAGGGAGACGTGAAGCGCAAGGTGATCTACCCTAGCTGGATTCTTTGTTCACACCTCAGTCCACGGCCACCTGCTGCCTGCTTATTCAAAATCAGACTTCTCCCTTTCTATTTTCATGGTTATATGCCACATTCTTTTGTATGATTTGGATTGCTCTAATATATTTCTAAATTAAGTGTTGGACATCGAAGGTGCTACGGATGAGGTGAAACTTTTAAGTGGATTTTTACAAAGACAGGTTATCAATACTCCAATCTCCTTAGGAACCAGAAATTATCATTTTCCAAGGGCAGAGAAAACTCGAGTTTCTTGAGACGAACCTAGCCACCAATATTCATAATCCAGAAGGGTGATTTTTGCTGCATAAGTCTACCTCAGGAGATGATTGATTGATTCCTTTTCTGAGCTGTTCTGTCCTTCTCAATTCCCCTCTGAATTCTGCAGGGATCCGATTCTACTTTTTTTCATTTTCTCTGCTACAGAAGCCACAGATTTTGTCTTAACCTCCTAAGACCGCAGCCATGGAATCATCACTTCCTCAGATATTGTCATCCCCAGTAACCTCCCCAGCTACATTAACAGAATAAAACTACGACCTTCAAAAAGAGAATCATTGGCCCATGGTCTTGTAAGCCAGTAACTTTTAGTCCTGAGTGCTCTCCCAGGAAAACCTTGGAAGGAAGGTTTGGAAATTCGATGAGGTATGGTTGGGGTCCAGGCCTTGGCATTATTAGTGGCCTTCTGTAAATCTCTTCAAATGCTCAATGCAAATGTTCTTATTCCAGCAAAGTAACCTGAGTCCTTGAGGGTCACACCGTTTTTGTGGGCATTTATGTAGCTTTGGATTCTAGGGCATATACCACACATATTTCATTTCTATTGTTCATTCCTTATTGCCTCATCTTTAGCTTCAAATTTATCTTTCAATTTCTATTCATCTGCTTAAAGTTCTTATTTGAAAGGCCCATATTGCAGTCACAGTTCAGCTACAGGATGGAGCGGCTAGAGGAGCTGCAGACGATGTTTCATCACCAGAGGGACCAAGCCAGTATCTCTCCCACAAGATTCTGAATATGATCTGTGCTCCTTAAATGGGCCAGATTCATGGGCCTGAGACCTATGCAGTCACGCAGCTCACTGCCCCCAAACCCACACTCAGAAGGGTCCTGCTCTTGGGGTTTAATGCTCTGCAATTGCTCTCTTGAAATTCTTAATAGTTTTACCTTTACACACGTTTCGTGAGGTCCAATAGGACACGGAACACATGCAGTTGTGGGGCTTTCGTTGAAGCCTTGGCTCTCACAGGTCCCGCCACCCAGAGATGAGTTTTCGGCGGCCAATGTACCCTTCAGCTGGCAACCTGCCCTACTATCCTTCCCCACCCCCCTCTCACACCTGCCTCAGCAGTAAGCCCCCTGGGAGGTCTAGGGAAGAGGTGGTTGGTTAAGGAGCATAACTCTGGTGCCTCTCGGGTGTGGCACAGTGCCTGTTGTCCCTGCCTCAGGCTGGCAGCCTGACAGTGCCAGGCTAAGTTGGGTGGGAGTCTTGGTGGGCGTGAGCCCTTAACCCAGACTCATATGGGTATATTTTCATAATTTTAACAGCACTTTCTTCCTGCTTTTTGAACAAAGGGCCCTCATTTTCATTTTTCACTGGGTCCTGTAAGTTATGTATCTGGTCCTGCTCCCCAGATTTCCATAGAGTCTGGTTCTCTTTCCTGCAAACCTCTCCCCCTCCCCCCCAGCTTCTTTACTATCTTTCTATCACCTTTGAAAAGTCAGGCCTGAATTCTCAAAGAGGGAGCCTGATGTCTTCACAGGAAGAATGCAGGATCAGCTACTCCCCACAGGACAGGCCAATAAATTGAGTGACGAGGTGCTGAGGCAAGGGGAGTGACTTTATTTGAGAAATCTAAACAACAACAGCAAAGAAGAAAAAAGAGAAATCCAGCTAACCAAGAAGATGGTGGACAAGTGCCCTTAAAAAACCATCTTAATATGGTTTTTAAAGGCACCGGCCTTTAAAGGCAGTGTGAGGGAGGGGCTCCAGGGTGTGTGATGACCTTGTGCACAGTTCTCAGACTGGTTGGCATCAAGGTGAAATTTTGAGCACCACACGTCTTCTGGTTTCAGTCAGTCTGGGGTCTCCATGCCTGTGGTCAGCAGTTTTCATCTGGTGGGCGTCTGCTTCCTGTAGAAAGGTAGTAATGTGTGTCCGACATTTACGTCTATCTTTCAGGGAGCTGGGAGTTCAGTGACTCTGCTATACGGCTGGTTTATAGTCTAAATTGTTACTAGTTTCCTGGACCAGCAGCTATTCTTTGTGTCTATGTCTTCACAATTCCTAATCGTTAACTCTTGAGTCAACATTTTGAGACTCAGAGGAGGCCTGGGATGTTAAAGCAAAAAGCTTTTAACCTCAAAGGACAAGAGCACAGGGGCTTGTATATGGTTTCAAACCTTCATTTTGAAAGCCCACTGCTTAATGCTGCTTAACCACTCCCCTGTAGTACTCCCTCAGCAGATTTTTTTAAATGTGGTCATCTGGATTGAATTGTACTGAATTGACCTGGAATTGTTTCCAGGGAGGAGACAAAGTAAAAACATTTAAAGGATACCAGTGAAGAATATCTTTAGGAACTAAAGGTAGAAAAGAACTTTTAATTAAAAGGGGAAAATCCAACAATAAAGACAAAGATGACAACTGTGACTATATTAAAATCAAGAACTTTTCATTAAAAATATTGCACTTCATGGGAGGGGTGGTGGTGGGATAAACTGGGAGATTGGGATTGACATATATACACTAATATGTATAAAATAGATAACTAATAAAAAAAATCGCACATCATTCAACACTCAAGGGATGGGGATAAATTAAAAAATTAGATACAAATGAAGAAAGTAAAAGTAGAAAAAATATAAGTGAATATTCCTGAGTCAATAAAACAGAGATTAATAGAAGAAAAATATGAAAGACTAGTAAATAAGCATGAAAAAGGAGATTTAAAGTTCCAAACAAGAAATAGAGAAAACAGGATTAGAAGTTGCTCCTTGACTGGAGAATCAGCCAATGACTGTTTATATTTAGTCTGTAGATTCTGGAGTTAAGATATCACATGATGGGTAGTCTTCCTGTTAGCATGAAAAGAGAGCACCATGTCTATTAAAAGAGAAAAAATGTAATCTCTCTAAAGTTAGATGTTGAAGGGAAGCAGAATATGCCACCCCAAAATATGCCTCTTTGGCATGTGAATTATTTTGAGCTGAAGTCAATCAAGACCCAGGTGACTCAGGAAAAAAATTTTTTTTACCTCTCCCATAACTACCCAAAAGAGTTTTGATAGGGGGCCTGTACCAGAAAAAACAAACAAACAAATAAAACAACAAAAACAAGAAAAAAAAACTATTACCAGATGTAACTTTTCTATCTGAAAGACCTATGCGCATGGCAGGGCAAATTTCTAATTACCAAACTCCTCCTCTTCTTATCCTCCTGGGAACTACACACCTCCCCTTTGAAGCCTCAGGCCCCTATCCCATTCCTGAGCTCAGGGTGGCATAAGCCTCAATTCGCCAATTTGCCCCTGAGCCTCATATCTTTGGGGCTCCTGTACTTATGAAATTAAATCAGCTTTTCTCCTGTTAACCTTTCCTATGTCACTTTAGTTACTAGACCAGCCGAAAAAAACTAGAAGAGAAGGGAAATTGTTTCTGCATAGTACAGTCAGCGCTCCATATCCCTGCATTCATATTTGCAAATTCCACCAAATTCTGATCGAAAATATTTGAAAAAAAATTTCAGCAAGTTCCAAAAAGCAAAATTGAAATTTGCCAAGTGCTGGTAACTATTTACATAGCATTTACATTGTATTTACAACTATTTACACACATTTACATTGTATTAGGTATTATGAGCAATCTAGAGATGATTTGAAGTATTAATATATGGAAGGTGTGTATATGCAAATACTGTGCCATTTTATATAAGGAATGTGAGCATTCTCGGATTTTGGTATCCTTAGGGGTCCTGGAACCAATCCCCCAAGGATACTGAGGGATGACTTTATTTGCATATAACCTACATTCATCCTCCCGTACACTTTAAATCATCTCTCGATTACTTATAATACCTAATACAATGTAAATGCTATGTAAATAGCTGCTGGTGCATGGCAAATTCAAAATTTGCTTTCTGGAACTTTCTGGGAAATTTTTCCTAATATTTTTGAACCACCGTTTTTGAATTCAAGGATTTCAGAACCTAGGGATACGGGAGGGTTGACTGTATCTCTGGGGGTGGAGCCCAGGCATCTGCTTTAACAATTGCTCCAGGTGATTCTTTCATATGTTAAATGTACTGAATAAAAATCTGAGTTTAACCAGATCCCAAGGTGATTTGTAAGCTCATTAAAATGAAAGAAACACTGACCTACAAAACTTAAAAAAAAAAAAAGGCTACTGTTCCAAGATGCTTCAAGTAATATAACTTAGACTTGCAGAGACTAATTCCACATTTATGTTTATTTCAGAAACTGTTCTCTTTTCAAGCCAATTTCTAACTTATTTTGAATAAGTGGAACTCAGTTGCAGAAGTCTTTATTCTATTGATTTCTAGCTTATGAGAAAATTCCATGACTTTGTGCAAATACTGCCATCACAGACTATCTTCTTTACGGCCTAAGCTGTCCCAGTCTCTGTTCAGGAGCTCTTAAAACAACCTCTTTCAAGTGCACACATACAGTTTGTGGAAAATGTATTTTTATTGCTCTTTCCCCTAAAAGACATCCTTACAAGTGAAAGCTTCAAAAAGTTCCCGGAAGGGATTAATATGGAGTTAATCAAACTGCGGGATCTCTAATGTGGAGTCTTTATTTCTCTGGTTTGCCAGATTTTGACCATTTCGATTGAGCTGCACATTGTATTGGGCTTGGGAAACAAAATTCACTTGCCTCTGGAGACACTGCTGATTTGGAATTCCCTTCACGCTACATACACCTGATATTTTAAATAATCAAGTGGGGAGAGATAGAAGAAAGATTGGAAACAAAAGCAGGATAATACATTTGTTTTTATTCATCTTGGAAACACAAGAGTACATTAGAAAGCATGTAAACTAAGGAAAGTATAAAAGATTTTAAAATGTTCCACCTGACTACAGCATTGTAATTAAATATATACCCCCTCAGTTTTACAAATAGGTAAACTAAGACAAGAGTCAGAACTCAGGGACATGTCTCCATTTCCACTAACACTCTCCTAATAGCTTACTGTTAGACGACTACCATAAATTGTCATATGTGTCAGGAAAATGTGTCCAAGATTTTAAAATGAACAACAGAATTTACTGGGTCCTTGCGTTAGTGAAGTACTGGGCATTAGTCTAGTAGACCACGTAGGGATTATCTGATTTTATAGGGGTGTGCATCTCTGACTGACTTTCTATTTACTAGGCTATTCCGGAACTCTATGGTGGGAGAAGTTAACTCACAGAAAATTGATAATAATGCAACTTGTTCTTGTTTACATCAATGCAAAGGATTTTGCTCAGTTGAGATACAATTTTACCCAATAGAAGAAATAAGTCCAATCTTAAGTTTTATTGCCCTACAGAATATTAACCAATTTTGCATCTGTTAGCACATTTATTTCAGCCTTTCAGATTGTGTGTTGTCTGTTCTTCATAATCTCCTTTGAAGCATTTTTAACAGCTTACTCATTGGTTAGTGAGATATATGAAATCTTTGACACTGTGTTCATATTATATTGGTTTGAAAGTCAAGTTTTCAGCTTTTCATTGAATGATAACACCAATATGTTTGGGGGGTTCAAAAGAGGGAGAGAGAACTCCTGACTGGGATGTCGAGGGCTGAATGACAGAGCACATGACCAAGGGGAAGGGGGAGCTGTTACGTTTGAAAGATTATTAATTGGCAGAAAAGGAGAACCCAGAGCACATTTTCTAAGCGTTTGGAAGGTAGGACACCATAGTTCAGAAAAGGCAATGGAGCAGGGAATTTGGGTTGTCGCAAAACTCTATAAATGCCAGAGGTTGTAAATAGAACCTCGAGGGTGAATGGTCTCTTCAGTGACTGCTCCTTGTCACATGGCTTGCTGGGGAAAGTACCTACATAAATTCTTTTTAATCCCTCAAGAATCTTGAGGTAGGGATTTCCCTCTAAATTTACAGATGAAGGAAGTGTTCACAGAGGGTCTCAATAATATAAAATATCACACATCACAGTTTTGTAAGTGATGAAGCTTGAATTCAAACATACACATCTGATTCAAGATCCTCATGTTTTCTACTCTTCCTGCATTGCCTTTAAAACTGTATTTTAGGTTCTCTGCATGAAGACCAAAAATGAAGCAAAAGAAAACAACTCACCCCTGATCACTGTGCACACAAAATTGGATCTTTCAATAGCTGTTTTGCCAGTTCATACATATGTGTTTGGGTTGTTTTTCTGTAGGAAATGAAAAGTTTCTGAAGGCTATTAATTTGGGAGACTAACTAAAGACTACTATGGGACAGAATGGAAAGAAAATATTGGATGAACCTCTCTCTTTAACCAAAGCAGGAGGGATTTTAACAACAACAAAAACATTTTTTAAAACTCAGTAGAGATTTTAAACCAAGACCTAACTTGAGTCCTCCATGGTCTATATTTCTCTTATTATGTGTCCTATAATAAACCATGTCCTGCTTCTTCACTTCACATCCCTTCTTTCACGCAGGTGGAAAGAATGGAAGAGGGAAGATAAATTAGAGGGAGAGAAAAATGGCAACGGAAGGAAAGGGAGGAGAGAAGAGCAGAGAGGATAAGGGAGTGGACCCTTGCAGGAACTGTTAAGATGCTGGAAATACTACTGTACAGGGAATCTTTAAGTCCCACTCACAGGCCCAGTCTCCACTAATAAAAACCTAAGATAAAATACTGTGTGAAACTGTGAGCAGCGGGGAAAGCTCCTGAAAGCCGGTAGTTGCAACATGGGCCGATAAAATCTATATCCCAAGTCCCCTACTCCTTAAGGTCGGTCTTGTAACCGTGGTCAGCGGGGGTGGAGTGAGAGAAAGAGACTCAAAGTAGGTGATGTGGGCTCCTGGTTTTCAGAGCAGCATCAGTTCTGTCGCCCAGCGCACGTCTTCACCGTAAAACTCCTCCTTTCCTGTCTTTCGGTTTTGCAGATAGTGCTTGGTTTGCTCCTGTAATTTCTAAAAACGACTGGTTCCTCTCCTTCCTGGATGGAACAGTCTTCAATCATGGACAGAATTGTTACCGCTGAGCATCTGCTGCTGTCGTGTCAGGATGGCCGAGTGGTCTAAGGCGCCAGACTCAAGCTTGTGTCTTCCCTCTCCTGGGGCTTCTGGTCTCCGCATGGAGGCGTGGGTTCGAATCCCACTTCTGACAGGATTCAGTTTTGTTCTCGGCAGGCACACTCACCTTTCAGCCTTTTAAAAATCTCACTCTTGCCCTTCCACCTTGGTTCCCCCTGGCACTTGAGCATCATCCTCGCTTATTCCGTAATTCGGCCCTTTCTGCCTCTAAAGACACCCCTCCACCAGCGTCTCCCGAACCTCCAGTCAAGCCTTTGACAAATGAAAATTCCCAATTAGAGAACCTGGAGTACTGGGCACATTTTAAAAATCGTAGCGCCACCGATGATGACCCTCTCTTCCCGAGAGAAGCCGGCAGTGGATTTCCAGCAGAAGGTCGTGCCCTGCTATGTCAGCCTGTTGATCTTAACGAAACCCAGGAACTTGACTCAAAAACAAACAAAACAAAACAAAAATACACAGTAACCAGGAAGATCTTCCTTTCCCGGAGAGACCCACTTGCTGTGGGCAGGAGGAAAACGTTATACTGGCTGCCTCGCTGTTGGCAAATCAAAGGCCAATCTCCTGCATGACCACACCAGCCAGAAGGACCCAGACTTTCTCTAGTGGTAGCTCAGCTTAAGGGTCTCCCACACAAAGTCCTAGACTTTCCCAGTGGGGAAATTATTGGAAAATTCACAGCTTTTCCCCATAGAGAGGAATTGAAAGAAACAAAATGGAAACAATCATACAATTGTTAAAATCAATTTGCAGTCTTTGTATTAATGAGAAAGATATACAGAGGAGTAAGTATATACAGCTTCTGGTTTTGCCTTTTACATTTAAAAACAACATCACAATACCTTATTTTACCATCTCCTAAGTTAAATATTTAAGAAACGACACGTTGGGAAAAGTGGCAAGTACTCAGAACATTGTCTCCTAAGTTGTTTTTTGGGTTTTTTTTTTTTTTTTTAAATCAAGCTCTGTAACAATTTCCTGGCTAGAAGGATCCTCAGAGCTCAGTACTCACCATCTTGAGCAGGTGTTGGGTACCTTATAAAGAGAAGTAAACATTGTAAAATTATTTTTTATTTTATCAATACTTTTTAGGTTTCTCTGTCTAGTCCAAAATACAGTAGGAATGCTTTGAAATACAAAATAAAGCCAGTAACAGGAAAATAAACAGTCCCAACTCGAAACAATGGTTGAAAAAGATGAAAATGGAGAATGGAGAAAAATAATTTAGAATTTCATGATTGCAGGGGAAATGCAGAGCAGAAAAGAGTGGTGCGTGCTTAGGAATCTGTAGAGTGTAAAAAAGTGGAATTTAATGATAGAAGGGAAAGAGAGGCTTTGGGTTCAAAAGGTAAGTTAATCACACTTGGTTGTCCAGGGCTCATTTGTGTTATTGGTCCATGAAAGGTCACTCTCAGTTCTAGTTTGTTTCATGGCCTGTATCCATCCCTTTCCTCTCCCCGCAACATATAGATCCTCTCTAAAGTTGTTAATGTTCTTTAGAAAAGAAACTACCCTCAAAAAAATGCTGTTGCTTTGTGTGATTTTAATTTTCATTGGCACTGTTCAACCTGATATTTTTTCTTTTACTCAACGCAGTTTGAAAAATCTATTGTCTTGCTACATTTACATCTGCTTCTATGTGCAACTACTACATAGTATGAAATTCATGGGTGGCCACTGCTGTACACCTGATGGACATCTAAGTTGCCTCTAACAATCTGGTACTGCAAAATGCTACACTAGGTAAGGCCAAGCATGGAGCTGAGCTGGAATTTCACTGAGATACATTTCTAGGAGAAAAATTGCTGTGTAGTGATTTAAAAGCTATACAGGAAGAAAAACTCATTTAATGTCAAAGCTGCAGAAGTCTAAGATCTTAATTTTAAGACCAAGATCTTACTTAGCCTATGTAGAACTTCATAGAAGGCATTTTTTACTTTATAAAATGAAAGACAAGACATCTAGATCACATCATTCTGAAAAGAAATCTCAAAATGAGCTATCAATTTACTTAATTTTAATAGTATGAGCATTTTTGGGCTATTGATAACCAAAAAATGTTTTCAGCAGCGTCATAATCTTGAGGGACTTTCCCTCTTAGATTTTAGACGTGATATAAGAAGGTGACAAAGGAAACTTTTTGTTAGAACTTTATAACAGATTCCTTTCTGTGTGCAGAAAAGCAGTGAAGGTTTCAGTAATTCTTCCCACAGTAAAAACCCAAGATCCAAGTGTGGATGACCGGTCAGTTGATCCACTAAGGAAAAGACCACAAGTTGTTATGGTAGTTTTTTCCTGGGAGGAGGGATCTCACAGAAGGCAGCGCTGGAGGTTGCCTCCATATAGCTCTGAAAGTATCCTGAGATTCTCAGACTGGGGAATTCTCATTTTCGAGTGCCCTTCAGGGTGGGAAATATTTGCAGTGCTGAGGGTTGAGTTATTATGAGCTATCCAAGGTGAAACTTTTTACCTCAACGTGTCAGGTGAAACAAAATAGGAATGTGTCAGAAGTGGGATTTGAACCCACGCCTCCATTCGGAGACCAGAAGCCTCAACGGTGAGAAGCAGATGCTTGAGTCTGGCGCCTTAGACCACTCGGCCATCCTGACACGTTGCTGTAGTTGGAAGTGTTATACTGCAGACGCTGAGGGGTTAGCGCCTAGCTGCGTCCCAGAAGAAAGCTTCTGAAAATTTGTCGGCCTAGTTCTGAATTCAGAGACTGAGAAACAGAGAGACGTAGGAGGTACGAGCGTTAGCGAGGACCTGAATAATTCTTTCTGCCTTGGAGACAGGGTGGCAGGGTACTGAGCGACACTCCCTCCTCGCTCCTCCCCCTTCCCCAGTACTCCCAGCCCAGTCTCCTGCTTTCCGCTCCGCCGCCTGCCAGACCAGGGTCCCGCGCCTCACACGAATCTCCTCCTACGGTCCCGACCCCCACATGTGATCTGGACCCCAGGTCACTGTGTTCTTTGTGATTCAAACCTTTATCCAGCAGGTCCAGTTCGATGCTGCCCCAGGATCGGTGGAAACTTAAGTGAATAAATGGTCAACCCCACTGCTCTGGACAAGAGAGGGTCAGTCCCCTTGTTCTCAACCCATCCAAACTGTGATTTTATCTCCTGAAGCCATACTTACATCATTCATTCCACCCATCACCGTCTCCTGACCTTCAGGGTCACTTGTGCTCTACAGTAATAATCCTGCCTTTCTTCTCTCTAGAGCTCTCAGATGCTTTCCAATAAATATTACCCATCTTGGGTGACCGCAGCTATTCTGAAACATAATGTTGAAAAAAATATGTTTAAGTGACTGAAAATGAAATAGCCAAAGTGGGGGGGGGACAAAAAGAAAAAAAAAGAGAAGAAATATCTTTGTTGCAATGATTATTCTAGGATTAAAGGAGAGAAGAAATTTAAAATTCCGATAACTAGGAGGATCACCAAGTTTCTATAATTAGGCTGTAAAATCTAAATCTATAGGACACTTAAATTTGAGAGCTATCACTTTTTAATTTGTAATTACCTCATCTATTACCCTAAAACTAAATGGGAAGCATCTCTTTTTAAAAAATAAGTTTATTGCTTGTAGATTTTAATCTTTTTATTGTGAGTATTTTTTCACTATACTAACAGTACAATTACAAAGTATGCAAAATTGACAGTTTGTATTTTAATATATACATATGTTGAATTTTTGCACTAATGCTTCCTATACCTTGAAGCATAGGTATATTCCTATACACTCTTGAAGTCTATTTATATATTTTTTTGTAGATGAAAACGTCTGAATACAGGTTTAAAATATTTGGAATACTTGAAAATGGATATTATCAAAATATAATGTAAACATGAAATTGCAACTGAAATATGCCATAATTCAATTTTCTTTATAGATTGATTTTTGCAGGGCCCAGTACAGTCAATATTCCATGAACTGCTGGGTAGTATGTTTCCTAGGCACCTGTTTAATATTAATTTATTTTAATGTCTCAAAATTTTCATTACAAGTCCAGGGGACATTGGATAAGTGAAATCTGAGGAGATAGAGGCTTCTAAGTGGTTAGAGTTCAGTCATAAAAAACCTGTAGTAAATTGTATTTTCCAAAGATGGCCATACCGCTGTATCTCATGCCACGTGTTTTCCTTTGAATGCAATTTTGACACATTTCCTTCCAGAGGTTGCGGGGGTCTCTGTTCCCTCCCCTTGAATCTGGATAGGCCTGTGACTACGATGGAAGAGATACTCTATGACTTCCAAAGCCAGGTCATAAAAGGTGATAGAAGCTTCCAGTAGTTTTCTCTCAAGACATCTGTCCCCGGAACCCAGCCACCACACTGTGAGGAAGCCCAAACTAAGCTGCAGGGAGGGACCACGTGGAAAATAACTGAGGCCTCAGCGCACAGCCAGCAGCAGCTGCCATACGTTTGAGTAACCCATCCTTCAGATGATTTCCTGCCCCTGGTCTTAGAGTCTTCCAATTGAGTTTCCAGAAATCACGGAGCAGAGGCAAGCTGTCCTCACTGCGCTCTGCCCAAACTCTGTGAAAACCAACAAAGCTGTGCGAACGAATAAATGACAGGTGATAAATTAAGCTGTTTAAGTTTTAGTATGATTTGTTACGTGACAATAGTTAGGTATGGATCAGTCTTGGTCCAATGAGGAGAGAGGAACAGATAACTTGGCAGGAAAAGTTGTTTATTTATTTATTTTTCCGTTTTATTGAGATATATTTGACATATAACATTGTGTAAGTTTAAGGTGTACAACGTAATGATTTGACATCTGTATATATTGCAAAATGATACCATAATAAGTTTAGTTAACAACTATCAGCTCACATAGTTACAACGTTTTTTCCTTGTGATGAGAACTTTTGAGATCTACTCTCTTAGCAACTTTCAAATATACAATCCAGTGTTGTTAACTACAGTTGTCATGTTGTACATTACATCTCCAGAAAGTATTTCTCTTATAATGAACAGGGAAAGTTTAATACAGAGAATTATTACCTGAAGAAGGTGTTGGAGAAACAAGGAATTGGCTAGTAAAAAAGTAAAGACAACACTGACAATAAAGGAATAGCAGATCTAAGGAGCAGTCATTACCCTTAGGGCTGAAAACAGCTTAGGAAGTGCCCCTCACCTACAGCTGAGCCAAAGCACAGAAGGAAGAGCCCTCTATCCTTCACCCCACCCTTAGCTAAGATCCAGACCTCGATGGGGAAGGCACGGACATGGCTCACTGAAGAGTGGAGAAATTGCTCTCGGGTTGTGCCAGCAGAACTTGCTTGAAATGTGCCCTCTGGAACTGGCTGGAGATCCATCTTCCAGCGTTTCTTGGAAAGCTCTTCTTGGAGAGGTCTCTCACTGAGAGCCCTCCACTATAAAACACTCAAGGGGGACGCTGGCCAGGGGAAGTTGGTGGCTGCTGGTTGCTGCTGGATCATGAAGCAGGAGAAAACCATGCCTGGTGTAGCAGCAAGGCCCTGGGGAAGCAGCAGTCCAAGTAGTGCGTGAGAACCAGGATGCAAAACCCCCTTCCTCCTCCAATGATTCTCCACCATCCTCTACCTGCAGAGTTTCAGTGCCGATTGGCAAAAGAAAACTATTTAAAGGATTCATATCCATTTCCACAAGGCAGGCAAAAAGGGTGAATTTGGGACTGAGAGACAATAAATTCATGATGAGTACTGGGTAATGGACATTTTGTTACCTGAAAATGGGAACAAACCCTAAAGCATGTGACTTTGGGCCCGGGCAGCAGACAGAAACTAGAAAGACCTTGAGGAGAATGTTACTGAAAAGTCCTGAGGACTGTTTCTTCCTGTTGCCCGTCTCACCGTATTTCATCGAGGTTATACATTTCTTTAGGTGCAAGAAAACCAGAGGTGAACACTATAACCTAAATACAGGATGAAATCTGAGAAAACTGCAAATCACAGGTTTGTTGGGACTTTATGATCTCTCTTGAGCCTGCATCCCCTTCTTCTCTGATACTCAGGAGATGAAGAGGAGCTTCCGGTGACAGGCCCTTCTGCACAGGCAAGTTTAGGATTTTGGAGAATCTGAACAAACTGGCTCCTCTGGAAGGCAGGAGGCAGACCTTGAGTCCAGAGACGTTTAGGAAGCGCTGATGAGTAGTAGTGATAAAATCGACCTCAATTTCTTTCACTCCCCTCACTCTCAACTTCTTTAATACGCCCATTTCTTTTTTTGCTGCGTTTCCCTATTATTTGCATTTATGACACTCCAGGTCACAAGGGCATTGTTTTGCCTGTATATGACTTTGGTGAGTGGGAGGTAGAGTGTGTTATTTTTTACCCTGGGAGACCTTTTAGAGAGCTGGCGGGCTGGCTTTTCAGAGACTGCAGCCTCTCCTCTGGATTATGGGAGAACTGTATTCCAGGTTGGGACAGATGCATAGAGACTGGATTCCCCACTTCTCCACCAATAAATCTTATTTTGCTGAGTTGTTTTAATGTTACTTGTATTTGTCAGTAGTCGAGGTGCTTTGGTTTTGCTTTTTGTTTGTAATTAAGAGCCATTGTTTCTTTATTAGCCAGCTATCAAATCCTGAAAGTAGACAGGAAAACAGTCCTTGCTTTGTTTCAGGTGCACAGGGCCTCTGACTT
Source organism: Neophocaena asiaeorientalis asiaeorientalis (assembly GCF_003031525.2). Classification (NCBI taxonomy): domain Eukaryota; kingdom Metazoa; phylum Chordata; class Mammalia; order Artiodactyla; family Phocoenidae; genus Neophocaena; species Neophocaena asiaeorientalis. Next base: position 986,197 of record NW_020175103.1, on the reverse strand, counting down.
GGGACAGGAGACCTAGGATTTGTGGTTGAGTTTTCTTCTTTACCGGCTCTCTGTACATTATGGTTGTTGCTTGTGTGAGCTGAGTCGCTATACAGATTTTTTTTTTTTTTTTTTTGGTGACCCTCACAGCCCCTTTACCCGGGTGGAAATGAACAATTTTCTGGTATCTTTGCCACAGCTCCTTTGGACAGAACTTTTCTATTTGGATTTCAGCGACGCGCGGTGGAGGAGAAACATGGCCCTTTCTTTACACCCCGGATTGAGGCTCCAAAACGTATTCCAGCCTCAAGGACTAGGCTACAAAAGGCAGAGCCTCTCCTCGGCTTCTGTTCCCGGGAGGTCGCTCAATTTCCTTCTTCCTGCTGGCCTCATCATTACCCTCACCCCTCAGTCTCTCTTCTGATAGCTGATATCGGGGAATTTGAGACAGATCTTGCCTGCTTTCCCCCAAGGCTCTAAGAACTGAAGTCTGGAATATCTGGGCTTCAATCGGTGCGAAAGGTACTGCAGAGCACCGGGCGTGGCTGTAACTAAAATCAAGTGGCCCAGTAGTTCTCACCCCAACCTCCGCATCTTGGCAGGTGGGCTAGCTGTTTATTCCCCACTCCCGTCAACGTGCAACCTCTGACCCTCGGAGGCTCTGGATTCAAACAAAACTCTCAGAGGTGATTTAAGGGTCTTGTACTTCCTTTGACAAAAGCGAATCGAACGGGGTATTAAAACTATCAGAGAGTGAGGGAATTTGTTTGACCACAGCCCAGAAAATCGAAAAGGGGATGAGGGCAGAGCGTCAAATTTTCTAGAAACCAATCAAAACAAAAACCTAAAGATCTCAGCCTATAATCTGCTTTAGGAAAAGGAGTGGAAGTTTTACCAACTGGGGCTCTGTAGCTCAGGGGTTAGAGCACTGGTCTCGTAAACCAGGGGTCGTGAGTTCGAATCTCACCGGGGCCTTGGAACTGTTAGTTTTCCATCTCGCGCAGACTTTAATTAAGAGATGTATTTCTAAGGGGTGAGTTTCGGTTATCCTTGACACCAAAACCTAGAACAAAAAATGGACCTTTTCAAGTAAAAAAGGAATTACACAACAGAAATAAAGCTGCTGTGCCATCTGAGTTCTTCATGATACCTGAAATTCAGGTATGAAAACCTTACTTGAAGTGCCACCAACACAATTAATACCAATATAAGCTGGCTGATAAACTATCAGTAATTTTCATTGGGATTCAATAAATTGCAATGTACAGTCCTGACTAACTTGGGTGCTATAGGCCTAAAGAGATATTGTAATTATCGATTTTATCATACTTACCTAATGGACTTTAAGCTCCCCTGAATGCAGGAGCCATATCTTGTTTGACATTGTATCTCAGAGCCTTGCAGAGTGTGGAACCTAGTGGGTGCTCAGTAACTATTGAATTAAGCCGAGCTGAAGAAATGTAACCAGAGTGTGGTGAGTTTGCAAACACCTTAGGAGGCATAAAAGTTACCTGAAAGCCAAGGAACCAAGGTCAGTTTATAAAGAAGAACAAAGAAAGTAACACAGTGCTGATGAAGATTCAACCTAAGTAGGAAGCAACTAATCTTCCCGGTCTCAATTTATGATCTCATTATTGGAATTAGCTGTCTGCAAAAGCAAACCCCTGATCACTTCTGAATGGCTAACATAAATTGCTAAAATCAAGAATCTACATCAAAGATTAAAATGATGGAATTTCCATATACCACATTTGTATTAAATAATTAATAATATAATAATACCCCAAAGTCACAGATACATTCCTCAAAAAGTACTTTGGATTCTTGAAACAATCCAACACACTTTATATTGTATCACGTTTGAAAATTTTATTGTAAATTGCTAAAGATGCAGGACAGGCACAGATGATTCGTTTTTATTAAAATCAACCAGAGTAGCTGTCTGTTTCTTGCAACTGAGGACTCTGGTCGTTCCTCAGTCTTCAGAGTTTTTTATGCTTTGCATAGCTTCATGAATACCACTCTCTCTGCTTGAAATATGCCTCTATCCCTTCTTCTAGCTAAGCCTTACTCATCTTTCAGAATTCAGCTCATGTATCACTTTACTTTCAATCTAGGTGAGAGGTGTCTTTTCATAGCACCATTTGTACACCTTTATTATAGCATATATTGGATAATATCTACTAAATAATTGATGTATTTTTTTCTCTTTTTCTTCTAAAGTGACACTTATTGATAGTCGAAACCAAGCCTTGTTTAGAGCTGTATCACCATAGTAAGTTGGAATTCAAATATGTGTGAATACATTTTTAAAAAATGAATGAGTGAATGCCACATTTCCAAACCTGCATGCACTCTGTAGACAGATGACATTATCAGGAAATTATTTAGCCTGGTGTTAAAAGGAAATAATACGGAAAATTAAAACCATCTTTGTAATAACTTTACAGTGTTAATGTCTATAATATTTGCAGTTTATCCACTGAACTTCAGGGACCTTGATTTTGGCACACACTGATAAAAAGCTGTTAATTACGTGGCACCATATTCAGTAATTTTAAAAACACAACACATGGTTTCCAGTTCCTCAGGTAAACAGCTTGGAAGTCTCCGCCCTGTCCTAGCAACAATTAAAAAGCTGAACAGACTAAAAACCAACAACTCTTCTTGAATCCTTAAGAGAGAGGAGAATACAGGGCAAACCCTTACTGGCAAGATTGGAGAGACAAACTGGTGGATATGAGTCACAAACCTACCAAGCAGAGACCCATGGCCAGAAACTGCCGGGGAATGAGCACTGGGAAGAAAACCTGAACTGTAATTTATGAATTTCTGGAGGCTCAATGTGGACAACTCTGAGAGTTAAAAACTCCAGGGGAACTCAGTCACAGGGGGCCCTAACAATATTGTGAGATTTACTGCCAGGAGTTCAACCAAGTTCTCACAGTAAACATTGGAGAAAATTTTTTTCATAATACTGGCAGAGGAAAAAAAAAAGAAGAACTATTTTGAAATACACCAGAAGACTCTGTCCATCTATAAAAGGCCTGCTCTTGGGAGAAACTAGTTAACCAGAGCCTAACCTGATGGGGTATTAGCAGAGCCATATTGACTTGGGGGATGCGAAATACTCTATTTCAGTCAGTTCTAGCCTTCTATATGGGAGAAGGAAAATGCCCAATGCCAGCCCAATCTAATCATCCTATCCCATCTAAGGGCCAGGGTTGGGGGTGGGGGGAGAAAAAAACAGAAATTTTGTGAAGTTCACAGTCCAGATGCATAGACTCACTAAAAGGTCACTGACCTAATCATATGACTATAGAACACTTCCCTGCCCCCCACACCTCGCCACCACATTACTAAAGGTCTATTTACAGCAGTCCCTTCTACTCAGCACATTATGTCTGGCTATCAAGAAAAAATTACAAGGCATACCAGAAGGCAAAAACCAAAAACCAAAAAAAGACACTTGAAAAGACAGAGCAAGCACCATAGCGGGAATGTTGTAATGATCAGACCAGGAATGCAAAACAACGATGATTAATATTCTAAGGGGGCTAATGCATAAAGTAAACAGCATGCAAGAACAGAAGGACAATGTAAGCAAAGAGATGGAAATTGAAAGAAAGAAACAGAAAGAGAGAGAGAAAGGGACGGAGGGAGGAAGGAAGGAAGAAGAGAAATGCTAGAGACAAAAAAACACTATAATGGAAATATAGAATGCCTTCAATGGCTTTTAAGTAGACTGCACACAGCTGAGGAAAGAATCTCTAAGCTAGAGGATATATCAATAGAAACCTCAAAAACTGAAAGAGCAAAGAGAATAAAGGCTGAGTATAACAGAACAGAGTATTCAAGGACTGTAGGACAACTACAAAAGGTGTAACATGTAAGTAATGGCAATACCAGAAAGAGAAGAGAAAAAGAAACAGAAGAAATGTTTGAAACAATAATGACTGAGGCTTTCCCTAAAATTAATGTCAGACACCAAACCACATGTTAAGGAAGCTCAGAGAACACCAAGAATACATAATAAGGAGACTACAAGTAGGTATATCATTTTTAAACTACAGAAAATCAAAGATAAAGAAGAAGTCCTGAAAGAAGCCAGAGGATAAAACACCCTACCCATAGAGGAACAGAGATAAGAATTACATCCAACTTCTCCTCAGAAACCGTGCAAACAAGAAGAGAATGAAGTGAAATATATAAAGTGTTGAGAGAAAAAAACCCACCAACCCAGAATTCTGTACCCTGCAAAATTATCCTTCAGAAGCAAGCAAGAAAGAAAGACTTCTGGGTTTCGCTGATGGCGCAGTGGTTAAGAATCTGCTTGCCCATGCAGGTGACACAGGTTTGAGCCCTGGTCCGGGAAGATCCCACATGGCGCAGAGCAACTAAGCCCATGAGCCACAACTACTGAGCCTGTGCTCTAGAGCCCGCAAGCCACAACTACTGAGCCCACGTGCCACAACTACTGAAACCCACGTGACTAGAGCCCGTGCTCCACAAGAAGAGAAGCCATCACAATGAGAAGTCCATGCACCACAGCGAAGAGTAGCCCACGCTCGCCACAACTAGAGAAAGCTCGCGTGCAGCAACGAAGACACAACACAGCCAATAAATTAAAAAAAGACCCACAAAAATTTAGGGGATTTGTTGCTAGTAGACTTGCCTTGCAAAAAAATGCTAAAAGGACTTCTTAAGAGAGAAGGAAAAACTATAGGTCAGAAACTCAGGTCTACATAGACAAAGAAAGAGTACTGAAGAAGGAATACGTGAAGGTAAAATAAAACCCTGTATTTTTCTTACTCTTAATTGATCTGCCATATAACAGTTTGTTCAAAATAATAGTGTAAACAAAGTATTTGCTCATGTATGCTTATTTGTATATCATATGTATATGTATTTGCTTATGCATGTTTACATATATGTGACATGAATGACAGCAATGATACAAGGTACAGGAGAGACGAATTGGGATTATTTTGTTATTATAAGGTACTCACACTATTCATGATGTGGTATAGTGTTATTTGAAAGTAGACTTGGATTAGCTGCAAATGTATATTGCAAACTCTAGGGCAACCACTAAAAAAAAGTAAAAGAAGTATAACTGATATGCTGACAGGAGAGAAAATAGAATCATATAAATGCTCAATTAAAACCTCAAAAGTCAGAAAAAGTGTAAGATGACAAATGTAGGAAAAAAGAATAAGGGCAACAAATAGAAAGCAATAATGAATTCGTAAATATTAATCTAACTATATCAATAATCACTCTGAATATTAATGGTCTAAATACCCCAATTAAAAGATGGAGCTATTATCAAAAAGACAAGAAATTACAAATGTTGGTGAAGATGTGAATAAAAGGGAACCCTTCTGCACTCTTGGTGGAAATGTAAATTGGTGTAGTCACTATGGAAAACAGCATGGAGGCTTCTTAAAAAATTAAAAATAGAACTACCATATGATCCAGCAATTTCACTTCTGGTATTTATCTGGAGCTTGAAGGAAATGTCCACTTTGATGAACGAAGTTGACCCAGAGAAAGGGACCCAGAGAAATAAATACTCCAACCTCTCTGTCTTCTCTCATTCTGGTTTCCTGCTAAGTGCTCCCACAAATGAAACTCAAAGCTGAAGTCACAGGGCAGGGGAGCCCATGCTGTGGTCCATACAGGCTGGCCTTCCATGGAAGAGTAGGCAGAGATCAGAATGTGTGTGTGTGTCCGTGTGTGTGTGTGTTAATATTAACAATTAAAAGCACTTAGCTTTCTATCAACATTTTTCTCCATTATAATGCCTATGTTGTGTTAATGAAAGTCAGTTTAATATCCAGTGACATACTGTGAGTCTTGTAAATTTTCATCTCTTAAGAACAGTAATTCCCTAGATACTGGTTCTTCTTACCTAGATCCAGACTTGGAACACAGCACCATGAGTGCTCTTATGAGGTTTATATAAATCACTCAGAACAGTGCCTGGCACATGATAAGCTCGATCCAACTAGTGGCTGCTATTGTTATTTAGATGGAACGACCTCTAGAGGTTCAGGCAGATCTCGGTCTCTCTCTAGGACTGTGTGGTGGGAATGTAGGAGGAGATCGTGTGGTGAGATGGTCATTACTAAAGAGTCTATATCGCTTCTCACTGCTCCTCACTTTAAGGTGTATGTAAAGATCCCAATTCAGTAATGCAACAGACACTGAGATGTGGAAACACTTCTGCCCTCACATCCCTTCATGCGTCAGTATGGAGAAATTTGCTCACTGGTCTATTACTCTCTGTCCTGTTTGTTAAGTACTCTGTGGTCAGGAATAGACTATTCCCTTCTTTACACAATTCTCCTTTTCTCTGACAGGAATTATTCCATAAAAGCCAAAAGGCTTCATATCTCGTGTGTATGTGACAGCTGCGATTTCCCCACGCCAAAAACAAGCAAGCAAACACACAAATAAACAAAACTAGCCTTTATAATTAGATGCCCCAGGCAGGAAACGAGGATACTGGGTGGGCATTAGATCGCAGAGGCAAACTATCTGCAATGAACCTCTAAAGAAGGTCAAAGCAGGTGGAGGAGCAGGGTGGGATTAGTGGTGGTGGACACCGCCTTGATTTCTGTAACACGCGCCACAAAGGAGCGGTTACCACTCTGGCTTTTCCCGCAAGAGATGCCGGACCAGCTGGCTGTATGACTTCGAATGCGGTTTTCAGGCAGGCTCGGGGAGGATTTGGGGGAACCGGGAGGCGCAGCCTGGAGGTGCTGGACAGCGAGGCGGGTAGTCCCTCCAGGAGCGCGGCGGGTGCTGGGAGACTCGCCGAGCGAGGGCTGGGCTGTCTCGGCTTCTCGGCGTCCTCCATCTGGTAGGAAGCATCACGGACCAGCCAGGCGGTGCGCGGTGATGCTCTGCCTCAGCTAAATAGCCCTTGTCTTCCATGGATATCGTTCCCTTATTGGGGTCAAGGCGAGGAAGAGCTAGAGTCCGCTCGCTCTTTCTCCTCAGCTTTCTCTCGGGGCTTCTAAAAGGAGCACCCCCGGATCCCGGGGAAATGCTGATTTACGCTGGCGTAGAGGAAGGATCACATACACGCTTCCGCGAAAGATGAAAGTGTCTCGAACAAAGCGTGTTTTATTCGCCAGGGTAGCCGCGGTGGAGGAGGGTAGCGGTGAAGAGGGTCCCTAGCAGTGTCGCGCACTCCAGCTCCAGCTTGTCTCGGGGACCGAGCGCGCCCGTCGCTCATGACTCTGTAGAGCGCGCACCGAGAACGCAAGGAAAGCATGCTCCAGTGGCGCAATCGGTTAGCGCGCGGTACTTATACAGCAGTATATGTGCGGGTGATGCCGAGGTTGTGAGTTCGAGCCTCACCTGGAGCATGTTTTCTGCCCTTTACGATTTCAGTCTCTTTTCATTCTACTGCTTTCTGTTCCTCTTCTTTAAAGAAAAAGCTGAAAAGAGGTTATTACGTTTTCCATGGTGAGAATGGAGATATTCTATGATTAAGGAGGATATTTGGTCATATTTCAAACATAGGAAGAAATCACAAGCCAAAAGGAGGCAGATTGAACATATTCAAGCAATTTCGATTCTCCTCAATCAGGAGAATTTAAAGTCAGGTTGTACAGCCTCAGATGAGTCTCCCTCACCCTTTCCTCGATCCTTTTAAAAAACCATTTCTCAGATCCTTGGGGACTGAGCAAGGAGGAGGAAAACCTGGGTCTTGTGCTCTGCAATTTCGTGCAGCTGTCACCGGGGCTCACGGATTTCCGGAAGCTGCTGTCAGGCATCTTAGCTTTGAGTTCCACAAGATTTGCAGTGAGGTTGCTGAACTCCATCTTTGAAATATACATGTGCTTTGAGTCAGGCTCCACCGCCTACTTTACATAAACCAGACTGGGGAACAGAAAATAATTTCCCCCAGCAATGAAACATAGGTGGCTCTGTATGTATCTCTTCCTAATTTCATCAGAAAATAAACGGCCTTGTTTGGGAAAATGACATTCATCCTGACGCTGTGTCTGAAATAAATGATTGAATGTTGCTCTGCTTTTAACCAGTTTCTCCTGGATTTCAGTGTCTCACAGGGCCCTCCTTCTCTTCTGTCTCTTACATATGGCTATATCCCACAGTTCTATCTCAGCTTTTTTCTCATCTAATGATATACACATTCTTTGTATTATATTCATTCCCTTGATTACAACATCTCTCTAAATACTGATGATTGTAGTATTTCTTTCCCATCCAGTCCTCGCATTTGAATCCAGATCTATGCATCCTACTGCCTACGGGATGTTTTTGTCCAGAAATTCACACAGATCTGCAACATCAACACATGGGATAATCATCAACTTCAAATCCACTCCCTCTCCTGTGCACTGTATCTCAAAGGCAGTCATTCAACAAATACCTGATGCTTGCTTTTTCCCAGATCCACTCTAGGTGCTGAGATTACTGCAGTAAAATTTTAAAAATCAGCCTCTGCTTTCTGGAATCTAAGTTCTAGTAGGGAGAAATAAACAATGAACAAGTAAATATAAATATACAGTAAGACAAAGTGATGATACGTTTTATAGAGAAAAACAAAAATAGTATAAGAGGGATCAGGGATAACAGGGATTATGCTGGGAGTGCTATATGAGGTAAGGTTGTTAGAGAAGGCCTCTCTAAGCAAGTGACATTTGAGCAGAAACCTGAAGGAAATATGGGAGAAAGTCTTGGATATATATGTTGAAAGAGGTGGAGGCAGAGGTATGAACAAATGCAAAAGCCTAGACGTGGGAATGGCCCCATGAGCATAGTTAGAGGAGAACAAGGAACAGAGGTCGCTCCAGTAAGTCCCCTACATACGAACCTTCAAGAGGCGAGCTTTCAAAGATGCGAATGTGTGTTTGCACATCCAACCACATAGGTTAGTTCACGTGTCTGGCGTACCTTGTCATGTGCGTGTATCCGCTACAAGTAGGTGTGTTTTTGTGTACTTTACTGTACAGTACTGTATAGAGTACGGCAGTACAGTCTCTTTATTTCAAGCCCAGGATGTCTGGAGGCAAGCATAAAAGCAGTGGTGATGTAGATGGTACTGCTAAGAAGCACCAGGAATTGGAGGCTTAGAGAAAGGACGAAGAGAGACAAGAGGAAGAAGTAACTGAAGAACCAAAGAGATTCAGGATGCAGGCAATGGCAAGGGGATTTTCTTTCTTTGAGGAGGCACTGTTAGTTTTGAGGCACGGGACCTGAAGGTAGAATGGTGCACGACGGTTGCAGCAGCCGTTCAGAATGCAATCCAGTGCTACCGTGTCATCTACGACGAGGAAAAAAGAGCTACTACCCAGATATCACTGGATCGTTTTTTTCAAGAGGGTAGATAGAATTGAATCCAGCTAGGAACCAGAACCTGAGCCATCAACGTCAGGCATTAGTGAAATTGCAGCTTGCCCTCTGTCTCCTATTGCTGACGATCCTTCAGCTCTACCATCTCCCACCCCCTCTCCCTCCTCCATTCATAACTCCTCTTGCCTGTGTACTCAATGCCAGCCCCTGTGTGCCAGCTGTTGGACTGTACTACTGTACTTTTCAAGGTACTGTACTGTAAGATTAAATTTTTTGTGTGTGTGTTTGTTTTTTATGTATTATTTGTGTGAAAAGTATTATAAACCTATTACAGTACAGTACCATGTAGCCAACTGTGTTAGTTGGGTACCTAGGCTAACTTTGTTGGACTTCGGAACAAATTGGACTTACAGATGCACTCTTCCAAGGGAACTCATTTGTATGTAAGGGACTTACTGAATATTTAAACAGAAAAGCCTCTTCAATGATTCTTAAAAGCTAATGCATGACATGATATTTTATAATACTAGTTAAGACAGTGACCAAACGACGGTTGAGGAAACAGTGTGAAAGTAGAGTTGCCAGAGGCACAAAGATGTCTCCAGGGGCTATTCATGTTTTCTGTAGGAATCTCAGACCAGTCAAGGGCTGGGGTTGTCCCTGGTTTCCATGGCTTGATTTTAGAACTCTGAAATGACTCTGATCACACCAGCTTCTGCGGAGCTGTTCAAAACAGAAAACAGAGATACAGTTCTCTAACATTTCCTTTCTAGTAAGACATGTATGTACAATAAGATTCACCAATTTTAAGTGTACAGTTTGATTAATTTTGATAATTGTATTAATTTCCTATTGCTGCTGTAACAAATTAGCACAAACTTAGTGGCTTAGCACAAAATTATTGTCTTGCAGTTCTGTAGGTCAGAAGTCCAAAATGGCTCTCAGTCGACTAAAATCAAGCTGTTGGCAGGTCTGTGTTCCTTCTGGAAATTCTCACAGAGAATTCTTTTCTTGCTTTTTCTATCTTCTAGAGGCTGCCCACATTCCTTGGCCATTGGCCCCATTCATCTTCAAAGCCAGCAACTGCATCACTCTGATCTCTGCTTCTGCTGTCACATCTTCTCTGACTCTCATCTTCTTATGCCTCTCTCTCCCATCTTTAAGGACCCTATGATTATATAAAGCCCACTTGGATAATCCGGGGTAACCTCCTTGTTTTAAGATCCTTACCTTAATCACATCTGCAAAGACTCTTTTGCCATGTAAGGAAGCACATTCACAGGTTCTGGAGACTATGGTGTGGACCTCTCTTGGGGAACCCTTATTTGCCTACCACGACAGTTATATACCATTGTACACATAGCACTGCATTTAACATGGAGAACAGCACCTTTCCCCTAAAAAGTTTCCTCCTGCTCTTTGGTAGTCCATCATCTCCCTACACTCCTGCCTCTGGCCACCAGTGATCTGCTTTCTATCACCATAATATGTCCTTTACTAGAATCTCATGTAAATAAAATGATACCGTTTGTAGCCATTTGTGTTAGATTTCTTTTACTTAGCTTGACACTGTGCTGATCTCTGTGGCAGAGAATCATTTTTGATTCCCGGCTTCTCCACACTCCCCATATTTATCTGTTCCTGAGTCTTCTCAGTTCTATCTTACCTCCTTAATATCTCTCAATATTTCTGTGCTCACAGTCAATGTTCCCGAAGGCCTCTGTACCTTGGCAAATACTCCTCTTCTGCCCTGAAACTTCTTTGCTCCTCCTTTTCATTTGCTTCTACTTCTTCCATTGGAGAGCACTTGTCTGTCCTCAGGACGTGATGAGAGCTCCACCTCCACAGTTTGGATCTCACGCTCTCCTGTGAGCTACATATGCTGTGCAAGGCACTTGATGTATTTGTTCAGTCTTATCTTAATTCACTCTCATTTATCGGGTCATAAGCTCCTTGGGGGAGACAGGGACTGCATCTTCATTGCTTGTTTATTTAGCACCCAGCTCAGCTGCTGACTGAAGAGATTGTAACTCTCACATACTTTTTCCGCCTGTGGTTTCGTGAAAGTCTCTGCTTCCTTTACAGCACTCCTTCGTCTTACCCCATTCTCACTGCTTAGGGTGAAAGTTTATTGTATTGATTTAATTTATTCATTTTGGCAAAATAAAGGTTAAATTTCAGCTCTGGGAAATGAGCAACATTAGCAAGAGAGTTTTGTTTTGTCTTGCAGTTTCTTTCACTAAAGGAATGTAAAGGTCTGAGGTCAGAAAAGAGATTTACCAGTGCAAATAAAAAAGACCTCTTAAGCTCTTTTCTCTACAAATAATGCTCATCTTCCTCTTGTCCATGTGACAGACGCCTACTCATACTTCATGGCCCAGAAAAAAAATCTGATAATTTATTTCTTCTTACTAATAGATAATTTGTAATATTAAATTCACATTTATCTCATTGTAAAAACGATGTATTTACACATACAACTGTCTTCCTACTAGTTTGCTTATCAAGGACAATTGCCATGACTTTATTTAAAAACATTTTTTTTCAATTAAGTAGTCCAGTGTGTGACACTTAGTAAAGCCTCAAAAATATCAATAGTCTCAAAACTGTACAGTGGAATAAAGTCAGAACTTTGGATAGAAGAGGAGGATAGGAAAAGAAGAAGGAAAAGATAAGGTGGTTTGGATGGGAATGATGAGAAGGAAAAACAACGTGTTTCTTTTTGGTTGTTCCAGATGAAATTATTGGACATTTTGAACACTGTTACTCAAGGTTTTTCTAGAGTTGATATATGCTTCTGCCAAATAAAGGACTAAAATATATGTTTGGCTAATAATTAGAATTCGAAATGAGTTTGTTTTAGCCCCATCGTAGGGTAAATAACTACTGTAGATCTCATACTATTATGAAAAAGAGTTAAATATTCTGCTTAAAATTTTTTCCTCTTCATATAAGAATACTCCAATAATTTTTTAGACTATTTATAAAATTATCGTGTCTTATATAATAGTGGAACAAGAAACTTTTCTTACCATTTTGACCTTTTGGGTTTCTTTACTATTTATTTCTCCCCAGTTTCCGTTTCTGTTGCTGACGCAAGCTGAAAAGATTTGTATCCTTAAAGGGTCTCCAGGTGATTTTATCTATAACATAAATATGGCCTACTCTTGTGTCTTTGGCATGTCCAAATTATATTTCATATAACTACTTTGTTAATTTTCAAATTTTTTGTATACATAATATATTCATATGGTTCAAAATATTTTATGTATAAAGGCCCTCCCTATTCCTATCCCCAGCCAACCAGTTCCCCTCAGTACAGGCTACTCATTTATGTTATTAGTTTCTTGGAAAAATAGAATTATTCTCATTCTCTTTGCCAGATACCATTCTAGGTGAGGGTCTGGGGAGGAGCCCATCCCTTCCCATGTAGAGAAAAATTTGGCCACGCCCAAAGAGAGGTCTGGCCTTTGCCCTCAGCTTTTGGGAGGTAATCTATATCACATCTAATAGTAGTGTATTTGGGGGGCGGGGGGTGGTGGGGTTGGCCATTCTCTGTAGCCACGTCAGAAAAACCAACCATGTGATCTACAGGGAGGGCTTCAGTTCACTCAGTATCAGTCAGCCTAGCCAGTGAGTTCAAGCATGTGGGTAGAATCACTCATGCCTATGTAATGAAGCGCCAATAAAAATTCTGGACAAGGAAGGTTGGGTGATATTCCTGAGCTAGCAATAGTCTGTGTGTATTGTCACACATCAACATCAGGAGGGTAACTCATCCTGAGGACAAGGAAAGTCTTATATTTAGAACCCTGCCAGAATCTACACTATATGTCTCTCCTTTTGGCTGATTTTAATTTGTATCCTCTTTCTGTAATAAGTCATAGCCAGTGAGCATAATAGCTTTTGGTGAGTTCTGTGAATTCTTCTAGTGAATTATCAAACCCAAAGGTGTTTTTGGGAACCCTCCCCAAACTTGCAAATAGTGTCAGAAGTGAGGACAGTCAAGGGGACTTTGTTGTTTGACTAACTCCAAGTAGAGAGCTAAATACCTCTTCCAATTTGACAACGCTTCCCATGCAATATATATATATTGTAATATATCAAATAAATTAAACTCTTTCTAGCACCTCTCTTTTTACCTCTTTTTCTAGGGCCTTCTGGGAAATCTCAAAGCCAGTTTTAGCTGCAAATGATGTACATTAGGACTTGATTTGAGGAAGAAAAATGTCAAAAGTTGTCAGATATTTTGAACACCTAATTAAACAGGATCACATATTACTGGAAAACGATACTTGGCTGCCTAGTTAATCAAAGTGACAATAAGATTTTAAAAGTAGACATAGAGGACTTCAAGTTTCTACCCCAATTGTAAAAAGTTTGGAAGTCATCACTCCCTACCTCACAACAACAGGAAAGCTAAGAAAAACTAAAAACTAACAACTCTTCTTAGATATATCAGAGAATTGAGTCACAGGGAAACATGCTGACAAAAAAACAGGAGAGAGAGGCAGATCTCTTGAATCACAGTTACCAGCGGGTAGAAGCCCAGGAGCAAAAGCTCACAGCTGGAGCCAGTACTAGTTGGAGTATCCAGTACATAAACTCTAATTGATATGCTAAGAGGAGAGAAAAAAGAATCTATAAAATGCTCAATTAAACCCAGAGAAGGCAGAAACAGAGTGGAAGACAAAGAATAAAACAAAGAATAGGAAAATGAATAGAAAGTAGTTACAAATATGGTAGATATTAATCCAACAATAGCAATAGTCACATTAAATATAAATGTTCTAAATACACTAATAAAGAACAAAGACTATCAGAGTGAATAAAAAGACAAGATACAACTACACTGTTATCAGTTGAATTGTGTTTCCTCTGCTCCAAATTCATATGTTGGAGCCCTAACCTCCAGTATTTCAGGATGTGGCCTTATTTGGAAATAAGATAATTGCAGATGTAATGTGGATAAATGCAGATTAATTAAGTTAGGATGAACTTATACTGGAGAGGAGGGGAATCCTAATCCAGTAAAACCAATATGACATCTCCTTATAATAAGGGGAAATTTGGAAGCAGACATGAACACAGGGAGAATGCCTTGTGAAGAGGAAGGCAGAGATTGGAGTAGTGCATTTACAAGCCAAGGAACACCACAGATTGCCAGCAAACCACCAGAAACTAGGGGAGCTCACAATTTATATTTATAACTAATCTAAATACTCTTTCAAATAACACTACACAACTTCATGGGTAGTGCAAATACCTCATAACAGAATTTTCCCAATTCCTTCCTCCCATCAATTATAACATTGTTGTTATTCATTTCAATTATCTATAAGTTATAATCAGTGAATACATTGTTGCTATTATTTTTAGCAAACTGTTATCTGTTAGATTGATTTTAAAAATAAAAATAAAATATTTGATTTTACCTTTATATATTCCTTCTGTGTTTTGGGTTGAACTGAGTTTCTCCAAAATATTTTGAACTAATAAAAATTAAAATACAACTTATCAAAAGTTGTGGGATGTAGAGAAAGTAGTGTTTAAAGGGAAATGGACAATGAATGCATATATGAGGAAAAAAAGAGAGAAATATCTAAAATCAATAAGCTTCCACCAGAGGAAACAAGAAGAACAAAATTAAATCCAAGGGAAGAAGAAGAAAAGAAATGACTGTAAAATTGAACTTTAGAACTGAAATCGATCAAATTGAAAACAGGAAATTAATGAAAAAAATCAACAAAACCAAAAGCTTGTTCTGTGAAAAGATCAATAAAATTGATAAACCTTTAGCCAGGTTAACAAAGAAAAAAAAGAACACAAAATTACTAATATTAGAAGTGAAAGAGGGGCCACGAGTACTAGATAATAAAGGAATATTACATATTATTATTTATGCCCACAAATTTGATTACTTAGATTGAATGAGCTAATTCTTCAAAAGATACAGTTAAAATCCCAGCAAGTTACTTTATGTGTATTGATAAACTGATTCTAAAGTATATATGGAAAGACAAAAGATCCAGAATAGCCAACAGGATGCTGAAGAACAAGGTTGGAGGTCTGACGTTATCCAACTTCAAGATTAGTTATAAAACTACAGTGATCAAGACAGTATGGTACTGGTGAAAGAATAAACAAATAGATCAATGGAACAGAATAGAGAGTCCAGATATAGATCTAAACCAATATAGTCAACTGATCTTCGACAAAGGAGCAAAGACAACTTAATAGAGAAAAGACAGTGTTTTCAACAGATGAATCAGGAACAGCTAAACATCCACATGCCAAAACAAAACAAAACAAAACAAAAAACAGTCTAGGCACAGATCCTATGTCACAAAAATTAGTTCAAGTAGATGATAGACCAGACCTAAATGTAAAATGTAAAACTCCTCTAGATAACATAGGAGAAAATCTAGCAGACCTAGGGTTTGGTGATAACTTTTTGCCATGCTGTATGGCTTACGGGATCTCAGTTCCCTAACCAGGGATTGAACCTGGGCCAGGGCAGTGAAAATGCTGAATCTTAACCACTAGACAACCAGGGAACTCCCATGACAATGACTTTTTTAGATGCTACACCAAGAGTATGATCAGTGAAAGAAAAAAAGTGATAAATTGGACTCCATTAAAATTAAAATCTGCTCTGTGAAAGCCCATGCAAAGAGAATGAAAAGATAAACCACAGACTGGAGAAGATATTTGCAAAACACATGTCTGATAAAGGACCAATATCCACAATACGCAAAGAACTCTTAAAACTTAGCAATAGGTAAACAACCCAATTTTTAAATGGACAAAAGATCTGAATGGACATTTCATCAAAGAGGAACTACAGGTGGCAAGTAAACATATGAAAAGATGTTGAACATATATATTTAAGGATTTGTAGATTAATACAACGAGATATCACTACATACCTTTTAGTAGGCTAAAACCCAAATGACTGACATCAAATGCTCTTGAGGCTGTGGAGACAGAGACTCACTCATTGTCAGTGGGGATGCAAAATGGCACAACCACTTTGGAAGACGTTTGACAGTTTCTTACAAAACTAAACATCGTCTTTCCAGATGATCCAACAATTGCACACATTTGTGTTTACCCAAATGCATTGAAAACCTATGTCCACACAAATATCTGCACACAGACATTTATAGCAGCTTTATTCATAATTGTCAAAATGTGGAAGCAACCAAGATGTCCTTTGTTAAGTGAAAGAATAAACGGTGGTACACCCATACAATGAAATATTATTCAGCACGATAAAGAAATGAGCTATCAAACCATGCAAAAGACATGGAGGAACATTACATGTGTATAGCTAAGTGAAAGAAGTCAGTCTGAAAAAGCTACATACTGTATGATTCCAACTATTGAACATTCTGGAAAAGGCTATAGAGACAGTGAAAAAGGTTGATGGTTGCCAGGGGTTGGTGGCTTGTGTGAGGGATGAATAAATGGAGCACAGGAGATTTTTAGGGCAGTGAAACTATTCTGCATGACATTATAATGATGGATACGTGACATTATGCATTAGTCAAAATCCATAGAACTGTACAACACAAAGAGCAAACCCTACTGTAAACTATAGACTTTAGCTAGTAATAATGTACCAGTATTGGTTCATCCATTGTAACAAATGTATCACACTAATGCAAGATGTTAATAATCGGGGAAACTCCGAAGTGGGGAAAAGATGGTATATAGGAAGTCTCTGTATTTTCTGCTCAGTTTTTATGTAAACCTAAAAATTCTCTAAAGAATAGAGTCTAGTTAAAAAAGTAAACATAGGAGGTAATGTAATTATAAATAACCTTAACTGTTTCGAAAGTGGAAAGACTTTGTTATCTTAAATAATCAAGACATAATAAAAAGAGTGTCCTAGTAGTTAAATTCTGCCATTTTAGGAGGTAATGAACTGAATCGTTATCATAATGCAAAAGCATGTAATGGTGAGGGTTGAGGGGTGGATTTTATATTTTAACCCCAAATGCCAAAGGTAAGCAAAAACTGGCAACCAAACCAAACCAAAACAGTGCTCAGACAAGGAACCAAAATCAAATCCTTACCATGCTACAACTGACACATGTCTGGAGCACAGGGTCCAGGAGCTGGACTCACTGAGGGATCTCCAAATTGCCAGTCAGGAAAGGGCCACAGCAGGCGTGCGAAGACCCGGTGCCTGGGTGGAAAAGATGGGTGTCTGAGGTGGGCTATGACTCATGGCAACAAACTGTCAAAGACAAAACCCAGATAAATGAGATTTATTTTATTCGGGCTATTGCATTCAGGAGAGAATTCCAGATTCAAAGATCAGTGTCTCTGCAAAGTGGTTTGCTTTAGATTTTTATAGGGAATAGTAGACAAGTTACAGGTGAAGTTATTTACATTGGGAATTGCTCAGAAATCTCAATCAGATGAATAGAAAATATTTATCTCTGGGTCTAGTTACTTTTAAGGGGATTGTACAGAAAAGGGTTAACATAGAAGCCTGAGATTGCTATTCTTAGAAAGATCAGCTTGCAAGATGGGCCCTTAGCTGGTATCTGGAAACTAAGATTTTGAAATAGTTCCCACCATTTCTTAAATGACACAAGTGGCTCACTCTGCCTAAACTGTGCAAACAATATGGTTTATCCTGAACACTTTCCTTCTGGGAGTTCTGGTACATGCTAGGCAGCTACCAATAAATATCTGCACACTGAGTCTCTAATGAATGAATTTCCCTTGTGGACATTTCCCATGTGTTGTCTTTGCACTTATATACAATATATTATATATATATATTATATATATATATAAAAAATGACTTCTATTTATAGATTAGAATGTTATTGTTAATGGTGCAGTAGGTACTGCCTTTGGGATTTCTCATTATTCATGGTGTTCAGTTAATTAGGCTTTAATTACAACAACTAAACATTTCTAAATATTGTATTTCCATTTTCAAATAGTTATGATAGCACTTTTCTATGTAAAACGGTGTAAGAAATAATTTTATTAGGATCAGTGGGTTCTAATAATGTCCACATCAAGTATCCGAGCTCTTTCTTCTTGATAAAGACAAAGACTGTGTCTTTGCTGTGGCTAACGTGGGTAGTATGCTGGGTAATGCTTTAGTTCTTTTAAGATGAGGTCCTAAATTCAAGCCCCTTAATATGAAATTTGAGCTTAACTTCTGCCTCTGAGAAAAATTATGTAGGACACGAAATCCTAAAACTCCCACTACAACAAGAAAGAAGGTGAGATGAATCACATTTACAAACATCACATTTGTAAAACATGGGAGTGTTATGGAAGCAATGAAGACTGTATGAATTTGAGTTTCAGAGAATGGTAAACCCTTCTGTGGTGAGCTTATAGTAACTGGATTTTTTTCTTTTGTTTTGTAACATACTGAGATTAGCTTGTAAAAGGACTGTTCTGGAGGAAAGAGAAACCTGAAAGGATTTCATTGGTTAAGGGAGCTGACATGATAATTTAGAAACTACAGGAGCCCCAAATATGATTAGTTTCCCTAATGAGACACTTGATAGATTGGGGGACTATACAAGCATACTTGGGGAGTTTGGCCAAAAGCTTCTAAGGACAGAGTAAAATCTTCCATAATCATACTGTTTAAAACAGAAAGTCCAGCTAGAGACAGGCCTCTATCTTGTACACACAGCTGCTCTCCCTTTCAAGATATTTGCTAGATTTGAAGCTGTAGGAGATAGGAGACTAAAAACTCAAAATATCTGAGGGCCAGCACGTCATCTCCTACAGTCTTCCACAGCTAAAGAGACAAACATCTGTCAAGGTAAAACAAACAAACAAAAAATGTTCAGGATATTCAAGGAACAAGAACAAACTAGACATAGTAAAGATGTGAAAATTTAAACTGCATGATTAGCCAACCTCACCAAATTGACATGTCTAAAACAATATATAGAACAGTGTTAGAATGCATATTACTTTCAAATGTACCTGGAACATATATCAAAATAGACCACATAATGAACCATGAACAAAATCTCCAAAGACTTAAGTTATGTAGTATATACTCTCACATCACAGTGGAATTAAATTATAAATCAATGAATGTATCTAGAAAATCTCCCGCTGTTTGGAAATTAAGCAAAGAACACATTTCTAAATAACACTGGGGCCAAATAAGAAATCAAATGGAAAATATAAAATAGGTAGAATTGAATGATAATGAAAATATGACATATTAAAAGTGCTGAGGTGTAATTAGAGCAGTGTTGAGAGGCAAATTCATGTCTTTAAATGTATATGTTAAAAAGAAAAGGTTGAAAATCAAATATTTAAGCTTTCATCAAAAGAAGCTAGATAAACAAGAGCAAATTAATTCTAAGAAAGTAAAATGAAGAAGATGCTAAAAATAAGAGGAGATATCCATTGAAATGAAAGCTAACACACAATAGAAAAAAATCAACAAAGCAAAAATATTAACATCTTTTTGTCAATGAAGTTAATGATTTAGATGAAACGATTTGTCACAGAGTGAAAAATGCAATTTGCCATAGCTGACATAAGAAGAAATAGAAAATCTGATCTGTCCTATATCAATCAGAGAAATAGAATCTCTAATATGAAATTTTCCTACAAATTAAACTTTAGGTCAATATAGCTCACTGGTGAATTCTTCCAAATATTTAAGAAAGAAATAATACAAACTGTACACAAATTCTTCCAGATAATATAAAAGGAAAGCTTCCCAGCTTACTTGATGAAGTTAGCATGATCCTGATATCAAAACTTGACTAGGACATTATAAAACTAGAAAATTTCAGGTCAATATATCTCAGGGAAATAGATGAAAAATTCTAAATTTTGGTAAATTGAATCCAGCAACATATTAAAAGAATAATCTATTATGACCACATGGAACTCATTCTGTAAATTTAAGAATATTTGGTTTAGCCTGTAAAAAGCAATATACATTACCACACTGAATTTTAAAGGAAAAAAATTATATGTATATCTCAATAGATGCAGAAAAATTATTTAATAAGGTTCAATCCCCATTCATAATTACAATTTATACAAACTAGGAATAAAGGTATCTTCTTTAATCTAAAAGAGTATTCAGGGAAAAAAAACCTACAACTAACCTTATGCAATGGTGAAATATTGAAAGCTTTCTTTGAGATTAGGAAAAAGACAGGAGTGTTCACCATAGTAACCTCTATTCAGTATTGTACTGGATGTTCTAAACAACAGGTAAGGGGAAAAAAAAGTATAAAGACTAGAAAGAAGTAAAATCAGCACTGATCACACTGACATGATAGCATACATACAAATCCAAATGATCTACTAACAATTATCATTAATAAGTAGATCTAGCAAATTTACTGTATATAAGGTGGATATACAAAAATAAATGGCATGTCTCTATACTAACAATAAGCAATTAGAAAATGAAATTTAAGAAGAAATGCCATGTAAAATAGCATTGTTAAACATCAAATGCAGAGCAGTTAATCTTTTAAAACAACACTTCAACACTGAAAACTTTCAAACATTGTTGAGAGAAATTAAAGACTTGAATGGAGGAATCTACCATGGTCCTGGCCAGAAAAATCCAATCTTGCTAAAATATTAATTCTCCCCAAACTTACTTATAGATTTTATGCATCGCCAAAAAAACAAAAAACAAAAACAAACAAAAAACTGCTAGCAGGATTTTGGGGGAGAGTGGGAGGTGGAAATTGACAGTTGATTCTAACATTTATATTGAAATAATAATTTTTTAAAAATCCAGAATAGCTATGGCAATCCAAAGTGAGAAAAACAAAACTGAGTCCCTATATTATCAGATATTATTACTTATTTTTAAGTTAAAAAAATTAAGACAGTGTAATATTGGTGTAAAGACAGACATATACCAATGGGACAGAATAGAGAGCCTAGGAAAGAAAAAACACATACGCAGTTCCCTGTTTGATGACAAGGAGACATTGCAATTCAGTGCGGAAAAGATTGACTTTTCAATAAATAATGCTGGGTCAATTGAAATCATATAGTAAAGAAAATGATTTCAATCCTTATCTCACACCATATATAAATTGAAAATGGAATATAAATTAAATGTTAAAAGTAAAATACTTAAACTTCTAGAAGAAAACATAGAATAGCTTCATGACTTTAGTGTAGGCAAATATTTCTGAACTAGGATGCAAAAAAGCACTAACTGTAAAGATTGGACTTCATTAAAAGTCCAATTGGACTTCATTAAAACTGAAAAGTTCAAAATACAAAATTAGGAGAACTAAAGGTGTGCCACAAATTAGAAGATATTTGCAACACGTATACCTGACAAAGGACTTGCATTCACAATACGTAATGAACTACAAATCAATTTTGTAAAAACTGGCAATCAACCCAATTTTTTAAATGGGGAAAAGCATATGGGAAGATGCAAAATATCATAGTCATCAAAACTGCAAGTCAAGATCACAAAGACCTATCACTACATCCTGGCCTGAGTAGCTAAAATTAAAATAACAATACCCAGTAGTGGCTAGGCTGTGAAGCAACCAGAAGCCTCATACATTGTTTTCAGTAGTGAGAACTGGTACGTGCATTTTGGAAAACAGTTTAGCAGCACCTAATAAAGTTAAACATACATATATCCTATAGACCAGCAATTCCACCTATGTATCTATCTAATAAATCAGTGATTATGTTCACCTAAAACCATGCACAGGAAGGTTCCGTGCTTTTTATAATAACCCTAAATTGAAAACCAAATGTCCATTGACTTCAGAATGGGTAAGTAAATTGTAGTATATCCATAAAATGGAAGTCGATACATAGGAACAAACTGCTTTTAACTACTTTAGAAAACATACCTGAATCTCAAAGATAATATTGAGTGAAAGAAGCCAGACAAAAGAATGCGGAGTCTACCTGATTCATCGTAGAAGTTTAAAAAAAAATGACAGTAGATATAGTGAAAGAGTTCAGAACAGTGGCTTACTTTGCAGGGGTATCAAATCAGAGGGAGAGCAGGAGGGAGCATGCATGGTGACAAAGGGGTGTAAACTTGTAAAAATCAACACGCTGTACACTTAAGATTTGGGTACTTTACTGTATATAACATACCTTAATAGAATAGAAAGGAATAAAAAACTACTGAAAGAGTAAAAGATATTTAAGCGTCAAGCTAGAAATGATCCCAAATGATGTTGTCTTATGTATCTAGGAAGCTTACCATTCCAACAGGAAGCTCTGAATCACCACACCCCTATAGCTATCCAATTCGTATCCTTAAGAACAATACATAAATTTTCTTTTATCACTGTTTTTTTGTTCTTCCTATCATACTCAGGAAACTTTGAGTATGTTTCCCCATTGCCTGAGTTTTTGTTGGTACAATTATTTTTGAAATGGGAAATACGTTACATTTTCAGAAAACAAGGCAAAAATTTTTCTTTTTTCTTTCTGAAATGGAAGAGGTTGTTAAGAAAAGACTATTTAAAGGGAGTAGCTGAGAAAAAGTTAGCCCAGGAGTAGCCGAAATAGCTCAGTTGGGAGAGCGTTAGACTGAAGATCTAAAGGTCCCTGGTTCAATCCCGGGTTTCGGCACTTATTGGACACCCTTTTGTAATTGTGAACTAGGAGATACTGACCCAATACCAAGTGTCCGTCACCTTCAAATATATTGTCCCTAGTGCCATTTATGCAGTGAGGGGTTACATACATTTACCCTTAATTTCCATGGCAAAAAGCAATTCTATGCCCATATGCATAAATTCTTCCACAGCTTCAAGTAATTCCTTGCAGTAAAGAAAACAAAAATACCCCACAAAACTTAGTGCTTTATTTAGTTTGCACCTAGATGTTATTAAAGGCATCTGTAAGAAGCAGGGCATAAGCACTTTCAATTCTCCACTTATTTACAGTAATTCTTTCGGTGTTCAAATTACTAAACCAAGCTCATTCCTTCGCAAAGGCTTTCTATGTGAACATCAGGGATCTATACACAAACTGTGGGATATACAAGGATCTTCAAAAGCCAGAATGTGGTTGATTTTGACAAGTACAGAGGACGTGTGACTGCAGAAGAGGTGTCAGATAGATGTCTTTTCTGTGATTTTTGAGCACCTTGAAGTCTTAGCTCTTGCAACCCAAGACAAGAGCTCTTAAAGACTAGAGGAATAAAACTTAGAAGACTCTGGCGGAACTTGAGCCAGTAACGGTTGAATATTTACCACTAGAAACCCACACTTCTCTCTTGCGCCAGCGTCGGCCTAAAAATCAACAAAATCATCACTTGCTGATTCATTTAGCTTTAAATTAATATATTCGTTGAAAATTTAACTAGGGGTCAGTCAGCATGAAAGTTCGAAAAGTAGAAAAGAAATGATACAACCTCATGAAATGTAAAGGGACATTTCCCGAGGCTGCAGGAGATTCCTTCAACTTCACATGTTAAAAACTATAGCTTCATCAAGGACCAAAGAGCACATCTCACTTGTTCTGTCCTCTCCAACCTAGTGCTTGGATCCTCTGCTTCTCAAAATGGAAGTTGAGTGATACAGAGAATGAACAGTTGGGTGAAAATTTTAATACCGACTTGAAAAAATTAGGTCACTAAGTTGAAAGTCATTAAAGAGACGTTTGCTATTAGTGATCCAGTAGGGACATGCTTCTAAAAACCGGAGGCTCCCTTCATTCACGATTGAAAATCTCATAACAGTGCTTTCTCCACAAATAAACTAGACAGCCTCTGCATGAAAATTTCTCCGTGGGTTTTCTAGTCCAAATAAGAAGAATTGAAATCGTGTAGTTTCCTCATGAAAGTCTATGAATGTGGTTTGAGGGAGCGGGGGAAAAGAAGTTCCTTTTATTTTTCAAACACAAAAAATGTAAACGAATTTACTTTCTTAAAAGAGAGTAACTTTCAGAGTAGATTAGTTCAGTTGGTTAGACCGTGGTGCTAATAACACCAAGAGGGCGGGTTTGATTCCCGTAGCGGCCAGTCGAGGTGTGGTTTTGACCTTCTGGTGCCTGCCGAGTAGGCACTTAGAATCCAAAGTACGTGTTAACTCCGAAACGCTGCTGCTCAGAACAGGAAGTTCAGATATTGTCTTCTTTGTGAAACAAGAAAGTTATGTATTTTCGTTTCGCCTTGGTTGTTGTAGTTTTTCAAAGTAAAAATAACTTTAAAAGTTCAAGTTTATTGAAGAAAATTGAAGGAGTAGTGTGGGAACGAGACGGGTGTGTTTTAGGGAAGGATTAAGGTTAAAAAGAGTTACGAAATGTGCCTGCTTAGTTTTTGTGAACCTTCAGGAGACAGTATTATTTTGGCGCTTTAAAGGAGTTTCAATCGAGAAAAGAAAGCAAGCTCAGGGTGGCCAGCGACTGAGTTGTTTAGAGCGTGGTCCTAGTAGCAGCAAGACGCGGGGTGTGTTCCCATAACGTCTGTGCTTCGTTCTCTTTCCTTATCCCAGGCAGTTTCCAAGGTAAATGCCCGCTCCACGTGAGGTTGCACTTGGCTTTCATGGAAGATCTTCTCTCCCTTTAGCAGTAAAGAGCTGGGAACGGGATAAGAAGCTGTAAGACGCCAGTTCTCCTTTCAATCCGTTCACAGCCCAACAGACTTGGGCCCCCGGAGGCAGCGCGCTTGGTGGTTCCTTTCGTTTCAGCCTCAGGGGCTCCTCATAGCGCACGTCGGCAACTTCGATAAATTTACCTGCGGTGCAGAGCGATGATACAAGCTACACCTTCGGAAATCGAGCCACATATTAAGATGCTCTTTTGGTTTAGTTTGAGAAATGTTTCCCACCCCCCACCCAC
>NW_020175103.1:896973-960979 GCF_003031525.2 Neophocaena asiaeorientalis asiaeorientalis | reverse complement strand
ACCCACCCTCCCGCCTTGGCAGTGATTTCCCCCCAGCCTCTCTATTCTGTCTCCACACAGAGAAAAGAGGCAGGTCTGTTCTTTGGAGGGACAGCTCCAAAGCTGCCTTCCCACGTCTTCCTTACACGCTCATCTTTTCCTGGGGTGTTTACTTTAAAAAAATAATGGGGAGGGCACTCCTCTTGGTTCTTCTGTCCACTGAGGTCCGGTTTCCCAGCTCCTGCCTACTTCCAGAAGATGGTCAGTTACGGCTGGTGAGGGAGGGGGAAGAGGGGCATCCGCCGGGCTTCAGAACTGAACCCTAATGGGCCCAACTGAGTGAGGCAAGGAGCCTCTCGCATCCCGCGTCCACAACAGCCGAACCTTTCTTTACTCAACCTTTCCCCAGGGGATGTCGCTTTTCTTTTTGCTAGTAGCCATGCGAGGAAAGAGCTGTGCAGGGTAGTCCTCTGTGAGTGAGGACTCTTCCCAATGGGAAAAAATATTGATGGAGAAGATACTGCCAGGAAACTTTTTTTCGTTTATTTTTCTTTAAAGTTTCTTTGATTTAAAACCCTCCCTTCCAGTGGTCTTTTTCAGCCAATATCTTTTCTCAAGTTCAAGAAGTGATGAAAGGAAGAAAATTTTCAGGATGGTCTTCTGATGCTTCTGAAGTCTCTTTCAGACTCAACTGACAGAGGTGAAGGATCACTTCCACGAAAATACTTTCGAAAGACTTTAAAAATTGTTTCAGTATCCTTTTGAAAAAAGTACCTAGGAAGATGAAGGAAAAACTGAGCTTACCGAGCCAACAAGGAGTCGAACCTAGAACCTTCTGATCGGTCGTCGGACGTGTTAACCATTGCACCATTGGCCCCTGCTGAATAAGTGTTCTCATGTTCATATTTTCATTACCATCCACAGTTTATGCCAGCTGAAAGAATGATTGCTTTTTTTTTTTTAATTGAGTAAGAGGTTAAAACCAGAGACTGTATGGACTTTGGGAAAGCATGATTTCTTTTGTGCTTTGGTTGCATAACATAGATTTACGTAAAATGTTTTCTTTGGAAACAATGGTTAATCTTCACTTATTCTCTGACTACGCAGTTGAGAACTTGTTTGGTGCTTACTATGCAGCTGCTCTCGTTGCTTGAACAAATCTCTATGAACTCAGTTATCTATTCACTTTTCCTCACTCTATTTCACATCCTTTCTTACCCAGCTTATATTACTGCCTGGTTTTGAGCTCTTCATTCCCTTTTTTTTTCTCAGAATATTCATCTGCCCTCAAAATGCAATAAGGAGACAAGAATTCAACAGAAATATACATTTTAAGAATCTCATTGGAAAAATAAGCTTAGAAAACAGAATAGAATTGGCTTAAAAATGTACTTAGCTGTTCAAAGTAGGCAAAATAGCTGAAAATGCAAAAGTGCTTTAAGAGTGGTTTAGTACGTTAAGGAGACCAAGTTTTTGAAATTCAAGGCAAAGTCAGAAGTTAAAACGTAATATATCCTCTCTGTGCCTCAATTTCCTCGTTTGTATAAAACGCTTGTCTTAAAGAGCGCGTAGCAAATATGATGGAATATTATCTTAAATTTTTATGGCTCTCACCAGCAGCCGCTGATTATCAGGACAGACACTGAAGATTGCTGCCCGGGAATGCTTTAAAGAAGCATTCTTTATAATCGGCTCTCTACAATCACAAAGAGAAACGATTTCCCCAAATTCCAACGTCTCCTCTGTACAGTTTGCTGCTGTAAACTCTCTTAACAGATTTAACAACTTCATTTCATCGCAGCCCGTATTTATGAGCGCGCTCTAAACCCGGTGAGGACAGCGGGGAGGCTGGGCTCAGGAGGCTCACAGAGCAATGAAATGTACTGAAATCTGGCTGCCGCCCACGCTCTTTGAAAATTTGTGTTCTAAATCGGAACTGCAGCCTGAGTGATTTCTGTGAGGCGAGTTGGCACAGCAGTAAATTTTGTGGAAGCCACATCGAAAACGCTGTGAGCAGGATTTGAACCTGCGCGGGGAATCCCCCATTGGATTTCGAGTCCAACGCCTTAACCACTCGGCCATCACAGCTGATCAGCAATGCCTTTCTTCATCAGACTAAAGACAAGTATGTATTGTTTCCATGCAAACTGGAAGAAGAGATAAGATCACGGACTTCTAAGTGTCCCCTAGAAAAACTTCTCCAACTCCAGGCTTGCTTATTTCACTCAGTGGCGATTTCGACTTTTCAGATATTTAGGCCAAAAAAAAAAAAAGTTGGCAACATTTTTTAATACTTCAATTTTTCTTTCATTCCATGGATGTGGGGGAATTGTCTTGTTCTACCTATAAAATCTGAAAAACTTCTCACCACCCCAACTGCTACAGCCCTGCTCCAAGAAACCTTCATCTCTAACGTGGAATGTTACACAAATCTCTTAATAGGTTTCCCTTCTTCCACCTTTTTCATCCCTACAAAACATTCTATGAAAAACAGTCTGAGAGATCTTTGTGAACCTAAAACACTTTATGGCACAGCTTTGCTCAAAACTGAACCAGCAACTCCTCATTTCATCAGAGTAAATGCCAAAGTCCTCACTGGGCCTACTGGATTGTCCGTGATCTCATTTCTCTTGTACTCCTTCTTGCTTACTCTGCTGCCATTAATACTGACCCTCTTGTTTTACATTGTATGTATCAGGCACATTGCTATTTCAGGGCCTTTGCACTGACTGTTCCCCCTGCTGGTAATACTCTTGCTTTGATATATGTATGACTCAGCCCCTTATCTACTTCAGGTCTTTTCTCAAATATCACCTTATCAGTGAAACACGGCCATAAGTATAAACTCCCCTCATTCCAATGCTTCTCCTCCCCTCATTCCAATGCTTCTCCTCCCCTTATTTCAATGCTTCTCCTCCCCGTTCTTTATTTTTTTTCCATATCACTTATGATCATTTGACACACTTTAAAACTAGCTTGTTTATTTTGTGTATTTTCTGTCTCCTCTATGAGAGTGCAAACTCCAATGAGGGCAGAGATTTTTGTCTGTTTACTGCTAGACTCCCAGTACCTAGAGGAATGTCTGGTACATTTATTGAATGGATGACATTCAATAAATATTTGCTGAAAATGAATGAAATGGGTTTTAATATCCCATTTTGCAGATGAGGAAGTGAAATGCAGAGAGGTTATTAAGTTTCCCAGGATCACAACATAATAAAACCAAGACAGAAACCCAGCATTCAGACTTCCTTCCTAAAGATCTTTCTGCTCTTCCAGAAATACCTTAAGGGTTAGGGATGAAGTTGAGGGGAGAGGATAGGGAAGCAGTGTTGGCTGACTTGGAGAAAGAGGAAGAACTACAGAGGTTGGGATGGTTCAAAACAAACAGCTTCCTCCACAAGAACCATGTATTTGACTAGAACTTTTCTGGTGCTCACATTCAAAGGCAGCAGTCTATATAGTGTGTCTTAGGGAACACTGCCTCAACATCAGGACCATTGTTCATACCCATTCGCTTAAATGAAAAAATTCAAGTCTCCTTTGGTTCTGAAATATTCATTTCCCTATTTCCTCCAGGGGAGCAATACCAATAGCAAGCATAATGTTTGTGACAGTTATCTCTGGTTACCCTCCATATCCTCTGAGACTCTTCATATCTGGCTTTCTCTGCCTTCTCCCTAATCTGGTAAAATCACTTTCATATGCTATGCTCAGTATCACCATCTTAATATCCATGTCTTTCTGTAGGCCCACCGTTCTTCTAGAAAACTGCAATAATGTGTAACACTTTAGCCCCAGTCACCCATGGATGCAAATACTGGCTCCAAATTTTACAACCTGGTGATCTTGAGCACTCCTCCGTGTCTGCATCTATAAAACAAGTAAATGATAATAACGGCACCTACCCCCTTATGCTTGCTTGTTAGTTTATATATGAAAAATCAATAACTACTTGATTTAATAGCTGGTAACAAATGGTAGCTATTACTACTGTTCTAGCTCGTTCTTTCCCATTTTTAGTTTCAACAACATAACATGGGGAGGGAATCAGAATATGCCACCCCAAAATATACCACTTTGGCATAAGGATGGTTTTGAAGGCAACGGAGAAAAAGCAAACACAGGAAGGACTCTCAGCCCTCTTCCTCTCTGCCTAAAAGCAGGGCGTTAATTTCCCTTTGTGAAGATGTTCCCCTCCCCATCTCCTGTACCAGAAGGAGGAGAACAACCCTTATCACCAGAGATGGAAAGTCAACACCAAGATGACTGCTCAACCAACCTTACTAAAATAACCCTTATCTTCTATTAGTTGCCCTATGTATTTACCTTCCCAGATTACTGCCTTTGGAAGCCCAAATCCCTCTTTTCTCTGTCTCTACTTCTCTATAATTTATTGCCCTTTGTTAAAACAGTATAAAATCTTTTGAGTCTAACTGCTTCTTTGGGTTTTCACTTCTATTCTGTGAAGTCTCTGTGCATGTAAAATTAAAATAAAAATATTAACATCAATAAAATTTGTAAACGTTTTCTTTTAGTAATCTGTCCTTCGTCAGTTTAATTCATAGGTCCCAGCTACAGATGTAAGAGGGTAGGGAAAAAGTTTTTCCTCCCTTACACATGGCAGGTGCAAAGATCAGAGCTTTGCGACTTTGAAGAAAATACACCCACTTCCAATAGGATATTAAGGAATGAACAGGTAATGTGGAGCCAGGCGTACTCATGTTTGAGTCATAACACACACACTAGATCCACACTTAGGCCAGATAGGCGATCACTGCAAGACTCAGTATCTCAAATTACTAAGATACTGAGTCTTGCAGTGAAATTAGGAAAAGAATACCTTCCTCAGAGAATCATGGTAAGGGTTCAATCTTAACACCAGTATCTACTGAGTGTCTATTTTGTATCAGGTATATGAAAGGCAGCGTGGATTCATTGATGAGCAAAACTAGACACTGCTCTTACCCTCATGCAATTTACTACATTCCAGTGAGAGAAACAGACATTAAGAAAGTTATCACACTGTTAAATGTAAAATGTGCTGGGAAAGAGAATACATGATACTATAAGTAATACAGGACGTTCACTTAGGGATTTTAAGGAAGTCTTCCCTGAGAAAGTAATAATCCAGCTGAGATCTAAGCACGAGCAAGAGATAACTAAGCAATGAGGCAAGCACAAAGTTCTTCAATTAGAGGGGACATCACATGCAGAGAGACTGATTACCTGAAGACCCATGAGTATGGAATACAGACTGCAAGAGACAGTGAGCTGTGACGTGAGGGTGGAGAAGTACTTAAGAGTTGGTATTTGGAGCAGTTATACGGAATGTGTCGTATAATATGACATCTACAACGTGTAGTGTGGTTCAGACTCTTAAAATGCTTGTTTCTGCCTCCTCTTGCCTTTATCTAGACAAAATATCCAGAATATGAGATCTGGTGTGACTTAACCTCTAAGGAAACACCAGTTAAATTCCCCCAATAAGTTTGAAAAAATTCACCTCAAGGATCGTGAGAACCCTCCTAGAAGCTGGTAGGGGCAAATTCGGAGCCCCTGCTTCCCATTCGGAGATCTCAATCTCTGTCGCCCCCGTGTGGTCCCTTCGTGCAGGCACGGATGTTAACTGAGTTGAACGCTTGCAAGACAGAATAATTTCCCAGAAGGTGGGTCTGGAAAGCGGGAAGAACCCTCCTTCCTGTGTTATGTCCATTCCAAAAGAAAAACTGTCCTCCTTAATGGTTTTTAGCAAAATATATCATAAAATATACACAAACAAGTCACCAAACTTCTCAACCCTTTCTTATTTCCGGGAAATCCCTCAAACTGCCCGAATACCTAACTGATTTCAGAAATGGTCAGGATCCTTCCTTTCATCCGGGAAGGTCTCCGCCTGAGCTGGATGCCAGATGCTGAGTTTTAGGAAAACGTTGCGTTGATTCCGCTGAAGAAAAGGAATCAATGACAAGCGAGGGCCCCGAGTCCGCCCTGAGCCTGGGGGTGGCGTGGGGGGAGGGGGCGGATCCGGCATTTCCCCCTGCGGGGGGACACCCACTGGAGTTGAATAGCCTAACATCAAGCCCCGCCGAGAAGCAGACCCAGAGGATCTTACTGGGGTGGTGGGAACGGAGGGGAAGGGGCGGTCCCGAAAATGCAGGGAAGAGTCGCCTTTCTCCAGTACAGATACCCAGGGGGTTCTTGAGGGCAGGGGTCTTCTCTTACTCAACCCCCCATCCCTACTCCTCCCCACAACTCTTCTTCCCCATCTACGCCTGATGAGTTTTGGAACTACTGGATGGTACCAATAGGAATAAGCATAACTGGACAGTTGTGCGGTCGCTGCTCAGTTTCAAAGTGGAGCGCTTTTCTTCCTCTGAAGTTCAGGAGAAAGTCACTTTGCAGAAAACCCACACGTCCAAGGGAGCCAGTGTCTCCTGCGCAGCGCAGGCGGGGTCTTGTGCAGCGGGTGTCTCCTCGGGTTGACACCATTCGGGCCTCTCGGCCCTTCCAGCGGGAGGACGCCGAGTGCAGGAGGAGAAAGAGCGGCCCGCGACCTGCGCGGGAGGGGCGGCGGGGAGACCCGGGCTTCAGCGCAGGTGGCGTCGGGACGCCTTTTCATTTTAAACCCCTGGACCTCAAAAGAAGCGCAAATGTCTGTGTATGTTTTGAAGTCCGGCACCACAAAAAGGAAGCACGGGTTTCGTGCCGAAATGGGGATCAGTTCAGAAGTAACAGTAGAAACCAGACCTGTTTCCGCCCGGTTTTGAACTGGAGACCTACCGCATAGTTAGGCGAACGTGATAACCGCTACACTACGGAAAGTGGACACACGTAACGAACATGTGAAGGTATCCCCTTGATGCCCTAGGTCTCTGAAATTTTTCCTTTTTTTTTTGAAATTAATATTATACATGAATAGAAATGCGTTTACCAAATATATCTACCACAATGTTCAGAAGAAACCTGTTCGAACAGCCAAAAAACTGGCATGCCCCTGAAGGCTTCCCAGAGAAAATGACACCAAATCTAAGACTTCATAGATGAAAAGAAGTATGATGGTTGTAGAGAGGTAGAAAGGGAATTTTGTTACTGGGAACTGAATGAAGTGGGAATAGTTCGTGGAGTGGAGCGGGGGTGGGAATCCAAGAATTTGAAGCAAGGCATGGAAAGAAATGAGACTTAAATGGAAATATATGAGCCAGATCAGAGGGAAGAGGGATGTGCCTTCCAAAGAGGGGAAGGTAGATTTCAATCTGAATATGTTGAGAGATTGGAGACTAACCTATAATTCTTGGAGTATAGACGTTATCATTGAGGGTTTTTTTTTTAAATCAAAGCGTAGTTTACATACATTAAAATGCTCTAATCTTAAGGGTACTTATAGCTCAATGGGAAAAAAAATGTGACAACAACTCATTGATTCAATAAGTTCAGCAAATAACAACCAGGAGAAACATAAAGAAAACTATAGCCAAATTATGTTGAAATTCTTGAAAAACAAAGATAAAAACATCTTAAAAGAAGCTGGAGAGAAACGATACTACATGTTAGGTTAAACAAAGATTAAATGGAATAACAAATATTAATTCAAAGAAAGGTAGAAAAGGAGAAACAGAGAACAAGTAGGACAAATGGAAAAAAATTATGATGACCAACTTAAACCCAAATATAAATAATTGCATTTAATGTAAATGCAATAAACAATTAAAAGGCAGAAATTGGCAGGCTAAATAGTAAAATAAAACAAAGAAAAACAGGAGTCCTCTGTGTCCTGCTTACAAGACATACACTTGAAAAATAAGACAAAAGATTGAAAGTAAAGTGACGGGGAAAGATAAACTATGAAAACATCAACCATTAGAAAGCTGGTGTGGGTATACAATATGAGACAGAGTAGACATCAAAGTAAAAAGTCATACTAAAGATAAAGAGGAACATTTCATAATGATAAAATGATCAATTCAGCAAGAAGACATATCAATTCTTATATGAAGCAAAACTGAGAAAACTAAAACAAGAAATACAATAAGCACAGTCATTGTTGGTGATTTTAAAGACCACTTGAGCAGCTGATGAGAAACTGACAGAAAAGGGGAAATAAGTAGGGATAGAGAAGATGAACCATAGCTAGTAACCAATCAACTTGACCTAACAGACATTCAGACTACACCCAACTACTGCAGAATTCACATTATTCTCAAGTGCATATTAAAAATTCACCAAAACAAACAAATGCCTTCAAACAAGTCTCAATAAATTTTAAAGGAATAAAACAATTTTTAAATGTTTTCTGACAATAACAGAATTAAACTAGAAGTCAATAACAAAAAGATAATTAGAAAATTCTAATACTGGGAAACAAGCATTACACTTCTAAATGAAGTATAAGTACAATGGAAACTAGAAAATACTTTGAACTGAAAGAATGAAAATACAACATGCAACTAAGCAGTGCTTAGAGGGAGATATATAGGTTTAAATGCATATATTAGAAAAAGAAGAAAGGTTTGATTGGGAAATTTTAAGGAGGAAGTTATGTTTTGTATTTTAAGCCAGAGATTTTTCTCTGCTGTGTTGAGAATGGCTTTAGATGGCCAGTCTTGGAGACAGGGAGAACAGGAAGAGGCTGTTGTAGATTGTGGTGAAGAAGAGATATTGAAGATCCAAATAGGAACCAACAGATGAACAGAAGGGAAGGACATCTCACATGTGCTGAAGGTAAAATCAGGAAGACTTTGAGATAATTTGATTGGTCGGGTAAGGCAGTGGGAGGAGTCAAGTTTTACCACAGATTTCCAGTGGGATTGATGATCAGATGAGCTCATGGTGTACTGTGCAAGTGGTACTCGTGAAATGCAGGTGGCAATGGAAATATGAGTTTGATATTAGGGAGACACCTCTTTCAGACATGGATATTTTGAAAGATCAGCTCTAGGCAGGCAGCCAAGGAAGGGTCAGCTCCAGAGACTCCACAACAGAGACAAGATGTAAATGTCAGCCCTGGAGAGTGCCGAGTGTTTTCAATTTTTCCATGTGTGATCGTGGTTTAGGTGGCTCAGAGAACTTTAAACTTAACAATCTGTGGATGTGCAAGACTCCTAAGTTTGGTGTGCTGCTTATGTGGAATTGTAGACGCAGAGAAGAAAGTATGGTAACAGGAAACAAGGACAGTTGAATCCAGAAGATCTCAGTTAAGTCTGCAGAGTAACAATGTTTGGAAGTAGTTTTCCATAGTGTAGTCGTTATCATATTCACTTCACACACCTAAGTGTGTGGGCACCAAGTGGAAACACTTCTTAATCATTTCTCTCCCCCCAACATTTTCCATCATCACTGTGCCTTACCTTCCACCTTTTTAAGGGACTTTCCATTTGAATCGGTTCACCAAACTTTATCCAGTGCCCAACACGAGAAATGAATAGCTGGCCATGAAGAAGAAAGAACCACACAGCTGGCCTAAGACAGCGTCAGGCCTACACTGAGAGCACAAAAGAGGAGCTGTCCGTTTGAGGATCCCAAGCCAGGACACATTTAATGGGGGAGGAAGTTTGAACGAAGAATTGTTTAGGTCAAGAATGAAATAGCATTTCAGTTAGAGAGAAGTCCCTTTAACAAAGACACAATTGTGAATGTCCATGATTTGTTTAAAGCCGTTTTATAGAATAACGATAGTTTTATCATTTAGTACTATTAAGTAGTCAACATTTCTGGAGGTACAGAATATTACTGATTAGATTCAATTCCATTTTAAGGGGTTCTTTAAAATGTCAGTCTTCTGACACATTTGCATACCTGATGCTCAACAAAGGTGTAATTCATCTGTTGGCCCATGACAGTGAGAAGCAAGAAGGTACTTAGGGTGCAATCATTGCTTGTAGAATTCTATGCACATTTCTAAGTATGGGGGAGTGGGCATTTGTAGAGTCTGACAAATTATTTTAAGATATATCTTAGAATACCAAAAGAAACTGCAGATAAAACAGAAACACATTTGTTTTTAGGATTTGATGTGTTTTTCAGAACTTTTATGTAAAAATCTGTCTAGAAAAGAGGCTAAGACTTCAGACCTCAAAACGCTTTTTTCATCTGTGTCGAAACTCTTGTTAGATGCTTTATATGTTTTGTCACTAACCATTTTTCTCTTAAGATGGCATCATATTCTCTTTTCAAAAATTTCAGTGATGTCCAAGAGTCCAGAATCACTTAAAAAGTAGAAACAAACAAACAAAAAAAAGTAGAAACAGCTATTACAGTACTCAATTTAAAGTTTAAATTAGGGGGTTTTAGCTCTTTAATTTTTTCCCCTTACCTTCCTCTATTCTTCCTTTAGAATAGAGGTAAGAGCAAAAATGCAAGGGAAAATTGCAGGTTTACTAGGAGAAAGGGTGAGTAGCAAGAATGATTCAATGCTAGAGGATTTAAACTCACCCCCATTGACCATGGGTCTCTGTCTTCAGTGCACTATCCATTGTCCCTCAAAGGTACTTGATAAATACTTCTACTTATGACCTTGAAATTAGAAAAGCCATTAGCCATTTAATGGTTCATTGTAAAAAAAAAATTGAGTGCCAACTCTATTCCAAGTGTGTCTGAGGTTGAAAACATAATTAAACCTCTCAGTAATCAGGCAAATCCAAAGGATATCTGAAAGGGCATGTATTTAAAGCTGTTGAATCTCCATCACTTGATTCAAACAGTTGGATAAAGAGGCAAACCTCTGCTAGGCTGGGCTAGCTATCCACTGCTAATATCATGATTTGGACAAATATTCAGAGTCCTTAAATTACTCTTGGTATGTGTATTGGGCATGCTTCTTCAGTTATTATTCGACCTTCTACCTCTGTCCTCTTCTACAAGGACCCAGTTTTTCCCAAGCAAAGCTTAAGTCCTGAGTATTGGAAGATTCATCGGATGTCAATTCAAGTTGGAATCACCCAGAGAAAAATACTTTTTTACCACGTTAAATCACTCAACAGGGTAGAAGTAGGCCCCGCTGGGATTCGAACCCAGGATTTCCTGTTTACTAGACAGGCGCTTTAACCAACTAAGCCACGGAGCCTCACTTGCTAGGGCATTTGGTTACATATCATTTGAACACAATTTTACACACCTCTGCTCTAATGAGTCTAGTAACTGGTTTACCAGGTGATTAAAAAATATATATATATTAAAAAAAGACACCTTGTCTCAGTCAAAACCAAGGAAAAAATGTTCTTTTGGAAGAATAAATACAGGGACTAGATTAAGATGACTATCTCCTCCTGGGAAATTGTTCCAGCGTGGACACCACTAAATTCACTAGATTTTAAACTCTGGCAGCAGGGGTCAAAGCCTTTTTCCCAAGAGAAAAAATGAAATGGCTTTCTACTAACCAGCATTTTGTTCAAACCACACCTGCTCTCTTCTCTGTTAGTGTGTTGAGGCGTTACTGGTCAAAGATTAGCACATGTCTGACACATGGTTGCTGGAAGAACTGTGTTTGTTGCACCTGTCAAATCATCCTCGGGATGGCAGCACTGATCTCTCCACTTCAGGAATGTTGGCTTCTGATGGCTTACTACTGGGTTGGTCTCGTGCACTGTCCTCAAGGGAGAAGAGGCACCTTGCTCAAAGTTATACCTGCCCCTGGGTGCAGCTCAAATCCAGCCTCAGTTCAGAACATTACTGAAGGGCCATTTCAGGTTCAGATATCCCAATGAGATCAGCTGAGGCTGCTGTTACAACAGCAAGTTCAACTTCTGCCTCCTCCCAATCCTACTTCCCTCACCCTCTCACTGCTGTTGATTCTAAGAGTGTTCCCAGTAAAACTCCTGCACACAAATCACCATCTCAATGTCTATTTTCCAGGGAACTGACCTATGACCAAAAGCAAGTGACTGTGGCCTACTATCAAAGTAAGTCTGAATGTGGCCAGATTTTCAAAAATCACTTAACCATACCAAGTACCCTAGTAAAACAGGAATGATAGATAGTACTAATAATATTCTGCTCTACAAACTTTCAAAATTTTCACCACGGAACAAAACAAATGAAGACACCTGCAAGTTGATTTGGAAGATGTACAAATTTAGTGAAAGGTGCTAAAGAACCAGAAGAATCATTTACATTTATGATATTAAAAGCAAAGGATTGAAATGGAAAGTTAGAAAATAAATGGCAAATTTAGCCAGTCAAAGGATATGATTCTCGTTTCTAGGGGGAAAAAAACCCGTGAATACCAAATACTAAACACTTTATATAGTAGCAGTGCATATCCGAAAGGAAACTATGTAATATATATAGATATATATGCACACATGTACTTATAAATGGCGGGAGAGAGCATAAAGAAGGCTTTTTACAATGTACACAGGTCAATTAACTTCTGAAAAATACTACTACCCCTAACTTAACAGAAACAGTCGTGGTGGGAAGGAGGGAAGAAGTAGAACCCAGCAAAGAGAGCAGAGGGTGACTCAGGAATTAGCTGCTCTACTGGCCCCTCCCTGGGTTGACACCTGCCCGCAAGTGGATCAGGGTGTACTTCGGCCTGGAAAGGGTGCATTTCTCAGTTATGCCTCTCGAAGGAGGTTTCCCGCCTCTTTCCACTGAGTTGCCCAACTGGGGCCTCCGCTTCTCCTTCCCTTTCAGATCCCAACGTTCCTCTCAGGTCCAGATAACTGACCTGACCCCTGACACGTCCTGGCTTCGACATCCGTTGTCTTTGGTTCTACCCAAGGACATGGCCGGTCAGATGCTCTTGAGAAGCCATCCGCAAGGTTCTTTCCCTCCCGCGGACCCCAGCCACTCAAGTGTTCGATGACCAGCACTGCAGCACAAAGGCCGTGACTCCCCCGCGCGGAGAGGGAGGGCCGAAAGCACAGCTGAGGACTCAGGGTCGCGGTGACCGCGGAAGGACCCCGGGGCCAGGCGGCCACAGGGTGCAGGTTCCCGGGTCCCGAGGCTTCCAAGAGGAGCTGACCTGCCTGAAATGGTCTCCAGGAGCAGAGAGGAATCTGGATCCCGCGCGCAGGAGCCGAGTCCTTCGAGGTCTGTGGCGGCTCGATGGTCAGTTCCGTGATCCACACGTCGCGGTCTCAGGAAGCCCTGACTGGGGACGTTGGCCTGAGTCTTCTCGGGCCAGAATCCGATGTTTGAGAAAGATTAAGTTTTCCCGGAAGAAGGACACTTCCTTGAGACAAAATAAGAAGCTTTTTCTTCCCTCCTCATCCATTTCCCCGGCCAAATAAGCAACCCTCTCTTCCCAATGTAAACTGCAAGACAATGCTGTTTAAGTATCATTGGTAATGTGAAGAAAACTAGCGTTGTCCCGGCCGGTTAGCTCAGATGGTCAGAGCGTGGTGCTAATAACGCCAAGGTCGTGGGTTCGATCCCCACACGGGCCAAGCTGGTTTGACATTTTCTGTCCCCCAAAAGAGTAAACCTACCCTAGAATGCTAGAGTTCTGTACCTGGCGTCCGAACTGCAAAGAGGAAGAGTCTCTGAACGCAGTAGGACTATCACATTTCCTTCTAACTTCCTTGCTAGGGAGTTCTAGAACCTTGCTTGGGTGGAGTAAACAGACCCCCCCCCCCCCGCCCGCCCCCCATAAGGCCTGGTACCTTTTCTAGGCTCCAGGCACTTCTCCAACTCACAAAGCTCAACAGTAGCGGAAACCTGCAGGTGAAAGGTACAACAGAGGGCCATTCTTTATTTCATTTTGTTTTGTTTTCCTGTAAGGAAACTATTTCTTGGAGAAAAAACTGGGTTATTTGATTGCTTCCTCCGAAAACAAATTGTAAAACCACCCATTCTTCATATTGCTCCCTCTGGGTCATTCTGTACTCCCCAGTTCCGTCTAAAGAAAACAAGATTTAAAAATAGAAAGAAAAATTGTCCAAAACTTAAGTAGAAAAAATGACAAAAGATCTTTGTTTTATACACTCTGCACATTTATACCAACATGAAAGGTATACATAACTTTAAACATTTTAAATTTTGTTTTTCTTGCATAAATAAGACAATCACATGTTTAAAAAAGGAGAAACTAAAAATAGATACATTGGAAAGTTTCGCTTCCATTCTTATCCTTCACCAGCCCTGTTTTCTCCATCACCTCGCATAGGTAAAGTCTGTCCTTAATTTTTCATTTATCCTTATTGGTTTTCTTTATGCATATACAAGTAAACATGTATATTGATTGTTATTTTTTCTTGTTTATCCACACGAAAGATAGCATAATTATTTATTCACTGTTTTGCATTTGCATTTTTCTCTTAGTATATATTGGATGTCCCAAATTGCACTTTCAACTTTGTACACTGTCAAATCAGAGTTTATTTTAAAATAAGTTGGTCCTGCCAGCCAGAAGTTGACTGACTCTGCAAACTTCTTAACCATTGTACAAAGTGTAGGCTTTTCCAACCCAAGGAAGGAAATGATGGAGATGATATCCATAATTTTCTCTTATAATGTGAAATAAAGCACTTTCTTAAGCCATATAATGTTCAAAGAGGTTTGAATATGGGCTCCCAAGCTGCTCAATAATCAAATAAAATTAGGTATAATTTCAACAAATATTTATTGATCTCTCTCACTTTTCAGTATGGCAATTATTGTCCTTCATGAAAAGATATGAAGGAAATATAGCTAATCGACAAATTAGAGTACCAAAAATGTGTGCGCATGAATATGATCTCTTTTAAAAAAAATACACTGCAACTAACTCTCAAATGATTCGGGGGGAAAAAATGAGTACATATGAAGAGAGAACAAAAAACCAAACAAATGTAGAAAATGTGTTAACAATTGCTGAAAATGGATATAGAGTATATAGGAATTCTTTGTATTATTTTTGCACTTCTTCTGTAAGTCTGACATTTTATATATATATATATATATAGAACCTTAAAAGTGTAAACTCATCCAGAATGTGTACACACATATATTAAAGGACATTCAACAAATGTGCTGACTAATAATTCCCTCCAGATGGTGGAATTTATGGACCATATTTATTTTCTTCTTTTTGTTTAGCCACACCTTCTAAATTTTCTACAATGAACCTTTATAAATAATTGTATAATATAAAAAGAAAAAAAACTTCAGAGTAAAACAAAGAGGGAGAAAAAAAATCAATCAATCTCTAGGGTGTTTGCTCTCGATGTACCTCCTTTCCTTGTTGGGGAACCAAGAAGAGGAAGTGAATTACTAAATAATAGAGTAAAAATTCCTAGAAAGAATTACCCTGCCATAATAATGCAGTGCACATGGCTGATGCTCAGAGTTCCTTATCTGGGATAGGAGTTTTCAGGTCTATGTTACATATTCAATATTAGTGGTGAGATTAATATTAATTGAAAATTGAAGCAATTAATACCCTGGGGTATAAATCAAGATGCTATGAATTTGGTTATTTGAATAGGAGGGTCCTCAGAATATAGTAATCCAGCAACAAAATGATGAACATGATTTTAAGAAGCAGTTTAGTGACTTAGTTAAAAGGAAGTTCTCTAGAGCTAAATGATGAGAATGCTGATTCTAAATTCTGTCCTTGGTTATTTGTAAAATGAGCATGGTTATAATACCCACCTCATAAGTTAGTTGTTATGTTTAAATATGTTAATTCATTTAAAACACATAAATAGTGTGTTTTATTTAGACATATGGTACATATGTCTAAATAGTAAATGTTGAAAAACCAGAACTGCAGTATAGCATAGCAATTCTGGGATCAACCTTAAAAAGCAGGTCTATTTTATTCTCACAACACTACATTCATTCCCAAATTCAATGTATATTCTTTTCCACCTGTCCTAAGAATCAGCTGACTTTTCTCACCTCAGATCTAGTTCCTCTTTTGTTCATGCAAAGTTTTGTTCATTACTATTTCCTGGGTTCATTTTAGAGCTTTTTCACGATGAGTTTTTTCCTAGCTCAGCCTCATTATCAAAGTCATATGCCTTTTGTTTATCACAAGCATTACATTTCCATTATTTCCTTGTGGAAGGAAGCTTTTAATTTTTGCTCAGGGATGGATGGATGGATTGCTTTAAATTAGTTGTTCTTTTAAAATACTGCTCTTATTCCTTCCAACCACGCATTCTTCTCATTCCCAAAGACTCTGCAGGTTGGAAGACTCTTTTCCCATCTCTTATCCTTTACTGTGGTCTCAAAGATGCAAATACATCAAAGTCCTTACAATTGAATGTTTCAATTTGCCATTTTCATTACAAGTGGTTTTTGTACTTGTTACAAAAGAATTTTCATTGGTTCCAAGAAAGGATGTCCTGAAAGACAAGGTTCATTCTTTACCAACACAGAGCTTTCTTCTTTATTTTCTCTTTCAACGAAAAGTGGGCCCAGTGGAGATACGACTGATGAAATTCCTGTTAATGGTAAAGAAATTCCACGAAGTCAACGCTGTTAAAAATATTAATGAAGAGCCCCCATAGGTATGCAGGCCTGTTAGCTCAGTTGGCTAGAGCGTGGTGCTAATAACGCCAAGGTCGTGGGTTTGATCCCCATATGGGCCATGCCTTTGATGCCCCCGTGGCAACCTCTGGCAGTTTTCTTTGCTCATGATTCAAAAGGAAATCATAACTTCTTACAGTCATGAAAGCTTGATTATGACCATTTAGATCCCTTCCCTACCTCTGAACTGATAATAGCCAGCAAGGGAACGCCTTTGCTCACTGGTTTAAACCTAAATTTGTAAATTAATCGCCTATAAAGGCTCAGGACATACATATTTATCATAGACTAATCATGAATTGCCCCTGGAACTTAAAATGGGGGTAGAATCTCCTGAGTTATCCAGTTTATGTGCATGAGTAGTGCATATCTGAACAAAATCAGAATTATATTAAGAAGGAAAAAGGGTGAAATGGATACGAGGTAGCAACTGTGACCAGTAGTATAGACTGGCTTCCTCTACACCTCTGCCACCCCGTTGTAGTGTGCCTTCAATACACTGGGACTGCAGCACTAAAAGCTACATTTCTCAGACCTCCTTGTCACTAGGATTCCCTGTGTCACGTAGCTTTGGCTGAGCAGACGTACTCGTGCGGGACTTTGGAGAAATGAATACTGTGAGATAAAGCCTGGATAGCTCTTCTGGCATATGTCAGTCTAAATAAAGAGGTAAACTGAGGCAAGTTAAAAGGACCAGAAATTGAATTTATTTGGGAATAGCAGAGGAATTGCAATTCAAGAAATGCATCAGGTAGCAAGCCACGGATGGGTCTGTTGAGGGTTTGGGGTGGCTGTATTTACGGGCAAGGAGTGTAAAGGGGGGGAAGTCCAGCCAGATTAGTGGCTATCCATGGATCAGGAGATAAGTCTCTGTCTTCTGTAAATCAGGCATTTAGGGGAAATCAGTCCCTCAGTTCTTATCTTCCATTTTTCTGAGGGTGCATGTGTGAGATTCTCTATTTCATATCCTCTGGTTCAATTTTAGATTGAAATCCTTTCACACGTGCGTGGTTGTTGGGATATTTTAGTTTACCTGCAGCTACTGTCTAGGATTTTGTGGAACCAGAAGTGGCAGCAGTAAGATTTCTACCGAGGCATTTTCATGGCTGGGTGCTTCTGAAAGTGTAGTATCCACACTTGATTCTGGTCTCCAAGAAACTCTGTAAACTCATAAGAAATCCCTTTTAATTTTACTTAATTAGAGTGGATTCTATTTTCTGAAACTGAGAACACTGATTAGCTATCAACATTGTCTGCTGCAGTTGTGGTAAAGATAAATGGTGGGAAATAAAGGCCAAAAAAATCCAGTTAAAAAAGCTGTGGTCCATATTTGAGGTAAAGTAAAACTTAAAAGAGTTTAGGCAATTGATGGAGTATAAGAGAAGGCCTTGACATTGGGAACACTGTGAATGACTTCTGACTTTTTAGCTGGCTTTTGCACAGTGAGGCTTACCCATCATAGATCAGCCTACAGATCCTACTCCTTCATGGAGCTTGATCGTTTTACTCATCTATCTGATTGACAGACACCAGATTTCTCTCTTTTCGTTCCTGTGCTGTCCCACAGCCATGATAATCTTTTCTCTTTACCCATTCCACTGATTATGATCCTTGTTTCTCTTTTTATATCTCTATGCTTGTCCACATTCCTTGATTTTCTTTTTGCCCCACTACTCCATCCTAGTATCATTACCCACCATTACCACTATCTGAGATACCTTCCCATTCCTACCTCTTTCCTACTGTCCTACTCTTTCATTCACATAAACTTCATACTCAGGTATCAGCTTTCCCAAGACAGCTTTCCCAGACCAGGCCTGTTGGAAGTTTGTCGCCAAACCTTTGATGATAACATAATGCTTCAGATGATCCATGTCTATGGAATTGGTAACATATGGACCTTAGATACTTTTATCTAAGAGATATCTAAGAGATATCTTTTATCTAAGAGATATCTTTTAGCTAAGAGAGTTCTCCCTCAAGCCCCTCCTTGTTACTCACCTGTGACCTCAACAGGTTTCCAATCTGTGCACAAAATAGGCAAAGAGTTTGCTTTTATGGAACTTTCATTCTAGTGGGAGAGACAAACAAGTAAACAAATGAAGGATCAAGATAATTCTGAGTAGTGGTAGGTGTATTATACTTATGAGAAAATAAGACAGGGTGGTATGATGGAGAAGACTAGGTGGAAAACTATTTTTGATGGGGTGGCCAGGGAAGGGCATTCTGCAGAGGTCACTTTCAAGCTGATAAGGGAATGTGGAAAAAGTCAGCCATGAATGATTTGAGGCAAAGCACTGGAAGAGAAGGCACAGCAACTCCAAAGGCCCTAAAACCAAGTGACCTTGCAATGCCGTAGGGACAGATGGCCAGTGTGGCTGAAGAAAGCTGGTAAGGGAAAGGATCTAGTACTCTGGCTTTCCTTGCTCATATAAATCTTGGAACAATCTCTAGTTTCAGGTGGTCCAGCTGCAAAGTCTGCTGTTGTGAGGTAGGTTTGCTGATCTGTGGGCTTTGCCATTAGGAAATAGACTGAAGCTGGTGAAGGGTGGAAGAGTATGTTGGCCCCAAATATGCCATTTTGTCATAAGGATTATTTTGAGCTAAAGGCAGTTGAAAAATAGCAGCTATAAGAAGAACACTCTAATTTTCCTTCCTTTTCTTTAAAGTAGGAGATAAAATTTCCATGTGAAAGATGTCTTCCTTATATTCTGAGAAAAGTAACATTCCTATTATTAAGGGTGGAAAGCTTAGG
Source organism: Neophocaena asiaeorientalis asiaeorientalis (assembly GCF_003031525.2). Taxonomy (NCBI): domain Eukaryota; kingdom Metazoa; phylum Chordata; class Mammalia; order Artiodactyla; family Phocoenidae; genus Neophocaena; species Neophocaena asiaeorientalis. The sequence continues at coordinate 941,790 of NW_020175103.1, read as the reverse complement.
CTGAGGGAAATCTTTACAAATTAACCCTTATCTCCCTAGTCAGTTCACCCAATTAACTATCCTAGCTCAAGCCCCTTTGCCTTGTCATGGTTTCATAATGTTACTACTCTTTTTCTGATTCAGTATATATGCATCAACTCTTAACTGCTTCTTTGGGTCTTCATTTCCTTATGAGGGCTCCCATATCACAAAAACTTAAATACATTTGTATATTTTTCTCCTCTTAATCTGTCTTTTGTTACAGGGGACCTAGCTGAGAATTTCGAAGGGTAGAGGGAAAGATTATTTTCCCTCCCCTACACTGGAGTGAGTGACTTGAGTTTTCTGATGTGTGCATTCTTAAAAGTCCCTGGGAAACAAAATCTCAGGTTTCTTCTACAAATACATGAAAAGGAGAAAGAGAGAAACTATAGTTTCAAAAAACTTGAGACATATATGTCCAATGAATTGTTTGTAAAACACATAGATATGATATATATATCTTGTATATATGTATGATTTTTATAATATATATTATAGAATATATTTACAAAATATATAAAACTGGTGAAATTTGAACAATGATTCGACACTTGATCTTATTTTTGTTATTATTTTTAGATGTGATAAGGATATTGTGATTATGTTTTTCAAAAGCATCCTTATCTTTTAGAGATACTTTAGTTTCAGTATTGTGTCAGTCATATAGGAGCTAAGCAGAAGGAAAAATCAGTAATACTGATTTTCTATTTAACATACTGTACTCATTACGGATTTTTTGCATTAATTTTCATTTTAAAAATATTGCTTTAAAATATTATTTGTGTCTATTGCTAAGCTTTTTGGCAGCCTCTTAAATTTTGTGCCCGAGGCAAGTGTCTAACTCGTTTCATCTTAGTCTAGGCTGTGTTAAATTTACCAATGACACGTGTCTGAGATTTACCTCAAACAATGTGTCTGGAGGAATGAGGGTTGGGTTATATGTTAATAAGATTGCCGTGAGTTGATCATTGTTGAAGGTGTGAGATATGAATATCGAATTCATTGTACTATTCTATCTTTGCATATATCCTTTTGAAGTTTTTCCCAAATTATTTCTCTGTCAAACCTTCCCAGCACATTTAGAAGGCAGGGCCTAGGACCGAGTTAAAGGCACGTGAAGCTTTAACAGCTAGAAATAACCACAGAGACGCAGAAACCTCCCAGGTTCCTAGAGCGGACCTGGAAATGACGTCAGTGGAGGTAAACCATCCTTTATTCAACCCCAGGGCGTAAGAGTTCGCTGTTTTGTGTTCCGGACAGTAGACCTCCGCGGACTCTGGAACAAACACCCTGAATCTCGTGCCCAGGCAGCACCGCCTGGTTCTTCCAGGAGGCTCGAGAAGGGCTAGGCTCCGGAGCCTCCAATCTGACAAAGGTGGGACTTGGGCAAATATCGAGAGGCCTAAGTCTGGGACTAAAGTTGGCCCCCATGGCGCACATTCTTGCTCAGAAGCAGCAGATTGCAAAAATCAGGAGGTGTCGGGGCGGGCGGGGGATGAAGGCAAGTAAGCTCCGGCGCTTCGCCTCCGGACCCCAACACAGCCTCCTCCGCGGATTTGGGAGAGGAACGGAGTCGACGACTCTGCAGAGACGCCTCTGGCCGGAGAGCAGATGGTACAGGCCTGCACACTCGCCATCAATACGGTCCATCTGGAAGCGGCCTGGCCTAGCGGATGGTAATAGGTAACGAGTCACTATTTGTGGGTGTGGTTATGAGGGGCGGACGCATGCAGGGAGGCATTCAGGCTCCTGAGCGGCAGGTGCTGGAGAGTGCACATGCTCTGGGTAATAATACTTGGTGGAAAACTGTTACCCGCAAGGCAGAAATGTTGCGACTGTGTTGAGTGCAGTTTGATGATTCTGGGAATCAAGTAAATATGAGCTGTGTAATGGTAAAGGGGGGGGGTGTTCGTCATCAGACAGTACGTCTCCACAGCCAGCCTGCCTTCACTTTAGAACCACCTAGAGAGCTTTTAAATTTCCTAGGTAGTGCTAGTGTGCAGCGGGTGATAATAACCACTGAGGTGCTGTCAGGTCCAAGAAGTGCATCTCACTCTTTACTCTTCTGGGCGGAAACCATTCTTCTGACACTGTCTAGTCGAAGCATTGGGGCCTAACTAGCACTTAATTTGTGTGTAGAGGTTCTCCGAATGAAGTTTATCAGCAGGGTCCAACACTTGGATAATACAGAGTAGAAGAAGACAGTTCTCATTTTATGCTGTCTAATCTGAGGCACTCAGCAATATTTTTCTATGTTTAAGCAGATATTTCTTCAACAAAAAGAAAGAAAAGCAAGATCATTGTTTAGTATAAGAATCAGGGATGTTTGAAGATATGGTTGAGGATGTATTTGCCCTCAGGTTTCATCCTTGTGGTGGCATGTGTCAGAATTTCTTTTCTTTTTAAGGCTGAATATTATTCTCTTGTGTGTATGTACCACATTTTGTATATCCATTTATTCATTGGTGGGCACTTGGATTGCTTCCACCTTTTGGATTGTGAATAATGCTGCTATTGCACATGGGTGTACAAACATTTCTATGAGACCCTGCTTTCAATTCTTTGGGGTATGTAGCCCCAAGTGGAATGGCTAGATCATATAATTCTATTTTTAATTTTTTGAGAAACCTTCATACTGTATTCCATAGCAGCTGCTCCATTTTACAATTCCACCAACAGTATGCAAGGATTCCAATTTCTTCTCCTCCTTGCCAACACTTGTTATTTTCTGAGTTTTTTGATAGTAGCCATCCTCATGGGTGTGAGGTGGTAGTATCATTGTGGGTTTGATTTGCATATGCCTAATGATTAGCGATGTTAAGCATCTTTTCCTGTGCTTATTGGCCATTTGTATATCTTCCTTGGTGAAATGTTCAAGTTATTTTTCCATTTTCTAATCAAGTTGGGTTTTTTTGTTGTGATTTTTTTATTTTTAATTGAAGAACCTCCTTCATCTGCTGTTCTTTGCAGGGATGGTAGATAAAAGAGATCAGAAATAAGTCTTGAATCATGTTCAATTCTTCTGGCTTTTTTTTTTTTTTTACTATATGTGTGTAGAGAAGGTAACACTTAAAAAATGAATTCTTGTTTTCCAGATGGGCAAGGTGAAGACAGAATTCCCAGGCAGCAGGATGGTAAACAGTGCAGATCTGAGAAACAACCTGCTGACCTCTGGTAACGTGTATAGCAACAGCAGGTAAGTCTGGAGAGAAAGAGTTTTATAGATCATGTAGGAGACTTAGACATGCATCTTGTAGCCCAGTGCTGTCCAGTAGAACTTCGCATAATGGTGGAAATGTCCTGCATCGGTGTTGTCCACCATGGTAGTCACTGGCTACCTGTGGCTATTGGACGCTTGAAATGTGGCTAGTACTATTGAATTTATTTTATTGAATGTTTATTAATTTTATTAGCTCCATATGGCTAGTGATCACCATATTGGACAGTACAACTCTAGGCAGTGGTTTTAAATGAGAAGTAGCATAACTAGATTTATATCTTAGAAAGATTACTTTATAGTCAGAATGTGGAGAATGTGTTGGACAGGCACAAGACCCCAAGCAGTAAAATCAGTTAACAGACTTTTGAAATAATCTAGGGAAGTGTGTATAAACTTTAGCCACCTCCTCAGTTAACAGCCCTTTATTCTCTTTTTTTTTTTTCATGTATTTGTTAGGTTGTTTATATGATTAGAACCCCAAAGAACAAGTAACAGTGGTTTAAGTAGGATAGGAAATTTATTTATCATGTGAATGTCCTGCTGAAAGTCAAGTCAGAAATTTCTGGAAGCTCTTCTCCAAAAAGTTCTCCAGTGGCCTGTGCTTTTCTTGCTGCTCTGCAATCTCCAGAGCACTATCCTTGTCCACATGGGCAAAACCAAATCACAGCCTATAGGAAAGGGAAGGAAAATATTGTGACCAAGCAACTTCCTTTTAAGCAACATGACAGAATGAAAGTTGCCCACAACACTTTTGCTCACACTCTGTGTTAAGCTAAAACTTGGGACATTCTTTCTGACATCAGAGGGGCCATATATTTAGGAAAGTGTTTGTAAGTATGAAAAGCATGGGCAAATTTTCGGCCACAGCTCAGCCTTTATATAATCGTGTCCTTGCATGGAGAAAGAAGGAAGTGGTCTTTGAATGTGAGGAATAAGAGAAAACTTTTGTACAACATCAGAGAATCCTTGCTGTACTAGTCTGCTAGGGCTGTGGTAACAAAATACCACACCTGGATGACTTAACCAACAGAAATATATTGTCTCACAATTCTGGAGTCTGGAAGTCCAAAATCATAGTGTCAGCAGGGTTGATTCCCTCTGAAGGGCAGTGAGGGAAAGATCTGTTTCAGGCCTTTCTACGCTTGTAGATGGCCATCCTTTCTCTATGTCTCTTCACATTGTCTTCCCTCTGTGTGTGTCACTGTGTTCATCTTTCCTCTTTTTATAAAGACACCAGTCATATTAGATTAGGGCCCACCCTAATGACCTCACTTTACCTTTTCCTCATTTTATTTTTTTAAAGACCCTGTCTCCAAATAAGGGTCACATTCTGAGGTACTGAGGGATAGAACCTAAATGTTTGAATTTGGGGGTAATACAACTCAACCCATAATACCTAATAAATATCCGACCAGAGTTCACATGTCATTTGACACCAGGAATCCATATTCCTTAAGGAAACCATTCATAATAACATTTAACATGGTTTTAAGGCAACCCCAAATAAGTTTGTCAACTGCTGCTCTGTTTTGGTAGTTAAAGCAGAGGTGCCCAAAGTGCAGGCTTCAGTGTTTTAAACAGTTAGAAAAGAAATAAATCCAGTCCTGCCTGTCTTCTTTAAATAGTAATCCAGTTTCTTCTGTCAGGGAACCTAAATCTCCAGTTATTAATGCCAGCCTGAAATTCAGGACAGAAGAACTTAATTCTTAAGTTAATGCTCCTTGTTCTGCAACTTTATATAAATGAAACAGGAAGAAAATACACGAAGAAGCCTTTTTTAAAGAAGTATATGATATATTTGGGAAGTCACATTAAAACACAGGCACACCGCAAGAACTACCCTGTAGGACTACTTATAAACAGGTATTTAAATAACATAAGCGGCATTTACAAGTTCAGTAGAATCTTTTAAAAAAGGAAGAGAGAGAGCATTAAGAGGCTTCCATGCTCTCAGGTTTTTTGATTTCATGTGATGGCTGAGATGGAGCATGCAGAGGAGTAGACATCCTTTTTGTTAAAATATTTGGATGCTTGAGTCAAGAAATGTGGGCTTGAGAGCCATATTTTTTTGATCTTTAAATATCTAATGAAAGCTGTGGACTGACTCCTCAAAAAAATACACATACATTTGATATTTTGCATGAGTTTCTGTGTGTTCATGGATACCCTTTAGGCAGATGCTGTATATTATTTATCTTAAACTCCTTTCTCCTTTGATTTCCTCCACCATGGTAGCTAGAAAGCCAAAATCCTTCCCTTTCTTCTCTCTTGTAGTTGGGGTGGGATGTGAGCTGGGTCTGACCACTGAGATTCAAGTGAAAGTCGCTCGTGGGGGACTTCTGGAAACATTTTTAAAATGCGAGTGACTTCTCTAAAAAAATAAAATATAAAGGGAGGGGCTGTGACTTGGCTGGCATGCTCCGTCAACTCTTTACCCTATATCCTTTGCTCTTCTCTCTCCCTGTCTGGAATTCAGACAAGATTCCTGGAGGAACAGCAACTATTATAAGTCTGTGATGATAAAAGCCACGGAACAAAGACAATTGAGCAAAGAAGACAGAGGGAGCCTCAGAACTTCATGACATTCTTGAACAGTGGTGCCAGCCCTGGACGATTGACTTCAGGACCTCTTGCTAAATGACATATACTAACTCCTTTCTGTTTAACCCACTGGAGTAGAATTTTCTTTTGCAGTGAATCCAATCCTAACTGATAGGCTAATACGTATTAGCACCTGTTGTGGGCCAGTGGAGTTCTAAGAATGTTTATGTACTAACGTTTTTAATCCTCACAATGAATGACTTTATGAGATAGACCAAAGGTTCTCAAAGTGTGGTCCCTGAGCCAGTAGCATTAGCATCACCTGGAAACTTGTTAGAAATGCAGATTTGGGGGCCTGACCCCAGACCTCCTGAAGCAGAATCTCTGGGAGTGGGGCCCAGCAGTCTGTTTTAACAAACCCTCCAGGCGATTCTGATGTATGCTGAAGTTTGACAACTTTATCTCTGTAGATAGGGTATTGTTGTTGTCCCCATTTTACAGATAAGTAGACTGAGCTGAATTTAAGTCACTTGCCCAATGTCACACAACCAGCAAGACTGACTCCTAAGTCTGTGTTTGTAGCCACTATGTTACACATGTTAAGAACTCCTGCTCTAAAGTAGTAGTCTTCAAAATTTGAAAGCATGCTCCTCTGAAAAATTATGTACCCCCCTGCACAATTTTAGATCAACATCTAAAAATTTTACATAAGTTCAAACAGTTGTAAAGAATCTGGTATCCAGTACATTGTACATTGTGCCATTTCAAAATGTGTTCCATCACTCTTCTAAATGAATCTAAATACCATAGTGATTATTTTTTAAATGGACTATCATCTATTTAAAAAAATAAGCTTTCTCTAACATTTGAAATTTTACATCTTCTCTTTTGTATTTGAACTCGTATTTTCATTCCCCTACCCCACAAAAATACATTCTATTGTAACATGGCTGTTTTTGATCTACTCTGCTGTGCTCTACCCCAGGCTAACTGGTTCATATGTCAGCTCATCTCAATTTGTTCTCAATTCTTTACCAGGAGCTTGAAATGACAAACTGAAACATTATTTAAATCTCCAACCTCCCCCTCTTTATCTTCTTATTCCCCTGCAGCTGAAAATGTCAAATAGCCTAGGGGAAGAATGCTCTATGGGCAGTAAAATGTATTAAAAGAAAATCTAATCAGAAGATCTTAGCACTGTCATAAGTATATACATAGAGGGAAATAGATAAATTTAAAAATGGATACAAGGATATGTAGAAATTAATAAATGACACAGTTGATATTTCAATTCAGTAGGTAGGCAAAATTGATTTTAAAATAAATTGTGATGCTATAACTAACTTTGCCTATTGGAGAAAACAAAGATGGACATTTACCTCTCAGCCAGTAATAAATCAAGTTCCAGATAGATTAGTGACTTAAATACAAAATAATAAAACATGTAGTTGCAAATAATTAGAGAACTCAGAAGAAAAATATTTACTTGGAAACTATTGCATAAGAAAAGTTTGAGCAACAAAGGCTTAATAAAAATATGCTTCGATGAAAGCCTACAAAATCATAATAAGCTATCTTAAATCAGATGTACACAAATGGGAAATTCACAGAAGAAAAAAATCCACCTGAAAATTAGAAATGAATGAGTCTGAGAATGAGATGATAGTGAGGGGGCTGCTTTGGTCTATCACTTCATTGTTTTAACCAAGGACAGTGTCTTCATGCTATCTTAATTCCTTAGTCTATGAATTGCCAAATATTTTGATGCTCTTACACACTGCTTTCCAGTGGTCTTCTAAAATGTTTCTTAATAAATTTAAATCATGCTAAAGAATGTAATTGCCAGTATATGGTAAGATTTGAACATTAAAAGAGTCCAATCCATCATTGATTTTTTTCCATTGGAACCTAAGAGCAATTTGATATACCCTAGCATCCTTTAAAAATGTACTTGGTATACTTTTATTTAACAGTCGAAAAATGTTCATGAGTTATTTTTCTCTTTCAAAGGCATTTCTGTTCTATAGCTGTCATGGAATTTTATCCCCATATATTGCATTTTTTATGCTTAAAGGCTGTGACTGATTATTATACTACTCCGAAACAGAAAAATATATTAAAAATGAGATATGATATTTAGTTATTTCCAATGAGTGTCTTCGTATTTTAAGAATCTCCCCCCCCGCCCAGTTTGAGTTGTTTTCAAGTTTAATAGTAACGTGATCAATAAAAAGTATCTCAAAGTATTTTTGAGAAGTATTTAGTATATGAAGAGTAAAATTGTATTTGAACCTAATGAAAGGGACAGGACTTTTTCCCCCAAGTTAGCTCATGTGTCTGCGGATGAAAATTTCTAGGAGCTGGAATGGGAAAGCTTCCGTAGAAATAGCAGAATTATCAGAAATTTGCAGAGAGGAGATGGATAACCAGGTAAACCTCAGGTCCACACCGAGATTTGAACTCGGATCAGCTGGATTCAGAGTCCAGAGTGCTAACCATTACACCATGGGGCTCTGTCCTCGCTTAGTGTTTGCTAAATTCTTTGATGATATAGTTCTTCCTCCCTAAGTCCCTTTATCTGGTTATCTGAAAGGTATAAGCACATTTTGCTTTTCTTCCTCTAGGATTAAGTCATGGACGCTTACCTGTCACATGCCTGCATCCATCCCACAGAGTGCTCGGTTTTGTGACAAGTGTTCTGTACTATTACTTCACCCAAGGCTCACAATCGCCCTGTGAGATGGGAGGCATTATCGCTGTTTTACAGGTGAAGAAACTGAGGCAGAGACCTGGTGTCTTTCACCCTACTTTATTGGATCCTGTTGCTTTCACGAAAATTCGCCTTTTTCTAGGGTGATAATCTTTCTCTTTTACGGACGCGTTATGGAAAGATTTACCAAAGTAGCAGAGGAGACATTGGTGTTTAAGAAAAAACTGAAATAAGCATGCTTGGAAGACGCGGCTGGAGGAAGGATCCCTGCAGTCCCGGGAACACAACTCAGCGTTGGGGGGCGGTGGGGGGGAAGCAGGAAGGAGAAGCGCTCGGGAGTTTTCCTAGGACCGAGTCCAGCCCCACGGCCCTCCTGCTCCCCTTTCACCAACGGGAAATATGAGCAGAGGAGACTCCCAAAAGGACACAAAGAAAATTCCCGCCCCGCCTGTCACATCTATTTCCCGCACACACATAGGCGCCCACACTTCGTGAAAACCCACAAGACAAATCAGTTTCTGTGATGGGTCTTGGTGAATGTTCTGAGTCGCATCCTAATCCAGTATCTTCACAAACTCCTTGCGCTGGCTTTTCGCTGGCTCAGAGCGCGACGATATCCTGCGCAAGTTTAGGAGTGAGTGCCTAGCAAATTCTTTAGTGGTATAGGGGAGTCCAGTTTTGCTTCAAGTATTTTTCCAGGATTTCAGATTTTAAGCGAAGATAACGCTGGAGGCGGGCTTCGAGGACGGCTCGCCCTCTTGTGGACACAGACTATAAAGCGCAAGCCCTCCCTCCCCGCCCCAAACAAAACCCCACCAAATACCCCAAACAAACCAACAAAAAACTCCACAACCCTATAAGTATCCCTGTAAACACCAGGCTTCTTGCAGGATTCCCTTGCAGAAGGATTTTTCCAGGGTGGCTTTTACTGGAAAAATCTTAAATTGGTTCTTTTCTGGAAAGCTGGGTTGGGAGTTTTCCTCAAGCTTAGAACAGGTGGAGAACGGCCAAGGACCGTTCATTTTTTGCATAGAGTGGGTAGGAAACCCTCAGGAGAGAGGGTAAACATCCTCCACTGGAGATTCTAAACTGTCGAAACCTGGCAGATTCAAGAAAAATGTCCTTACAAAGGAGATGCTTTTACACCTGTGCGGGGAAAGCCAGGTAGATTCCTCTTCCCTCGGCATAACCGGTCAGCGACGAATACACCAGTTCAATTACATTTTCCAACGCCACAGGGAAGAATAGTCCCAATGGCCTTGACCCTGCGCGGTTCCCGATATGTTAACAAAAGTGCACCACGTGCAGGAAGGTGCCTGTGACTTGTGCAGCAGTGGCTCCCCGTCTAGCAGAGAAAAGCATCTGTACTTCTCCAGGGCCACATCCTACAGCTTTCCCAGACTCTTGCCCCCAGGCAAACTGTGATGAGAGCAGCAAATGAAACCCTTCTGAGTAGGGGACAAATAAGTGCAGCGTTCAGAGGTTAAGGTCTGTCTCTTTCCTGCACCCTCAGAAAGGGAAAAAGAAAACCTTCAGCCTAAATCCTAGCTTTCTGTGCAGCGCTCAAAAATCTTCAGCTGAAGGACAAATGTGTAATTAGTGCTTTCCAGAGGCTAAGCCCATGGCAGGCACTGGCTTCCCTACAACCAATAGGTAACCGAAACTAGGCACATACAGACTTCAGGAAGACAGGGCAAGAATGTAGTCAGAGGAGACTTTCTTTTCAAACTCTCATTCAAAAGTGCAAAATTCAGTGCTCCAATTACACATCCCCCCACCTAACTTTAGCTACCGCTGTGGTCTCATTAAGATAGAGTCATGGTTGACATTCACCTTCAGGGAGGCTTCTGCTCCAGTCTTGGGCAAAGACTTGTTCTTAGAGTCACTGTAGACTTGGGATCATTGAAGGAAAAGAGTGAAAAGAAATCTGGGAAGAAGTGGAGCAGACAGATTTGGAACCAAGCGTGGACATGAACTGTCCTGGGTTCTGGGATGAGCAAACCAGATTAGGTGAAAACTTTATGCACTCAGCAACTTGTTTGTTGTTTTGTTGGCCATGCATCTTGTGGGATCTCAGTTCCCCAAACAGGGAAAGCCCGGAATCCTAACCACTAGGAACCAGGGAACTCCCTGCACTCAGCAAGTATTTTTGAACTCCTAACAGTAAACAGGGACTCTGACTGAGAACTGAAAGGTGAACAAGGCCACAGTACTGGTCTCTCCCCTAGGAGGCCTTGCTGTCTAGAGCAGGAGGGAGGGCTTATCAAACAAGCAATTAAAACCTGAGGTAGTAGGAGAAGGGGACATTCCGGTGCTGAGGAAACAGATGGGGCACGAAAGCCTAGAGGAAGGGAGTCAATGAAGTCCTCAGTAAGAAGGGCTGAAAGGGCTAAGTTAATATTTGAGGAATGAGTAGAGAATCAGACCTCATAACATGAGGGGAAATGGGAGGGCAAAAAAGTTTTGCTGGTAGAAAATGTGGAGAGGAAAAAAAAAAGGAAGAATAGAAATAATTTTATCGTGGCTTGTGACTAGAAGCTAATTTGGAGGTAAGTGTGTGACAGGAACGGTGACAAATGAGGTTGGAGATGTGGGCAGGTTAGGGCAGCAGTCATTAAAATGTGGAAAGCTGCCCGAGCAAAGTGAAAAGAACTTGTCCTGTCTTAGGATTCTCGAAGGTGACAACAAGGGCTGCTCACTCATGGGTTGCTACCTGCAGTTTGAAGAACTGTAGCACACGGATCAACGTAATCGAAGTGCAGAAGTATTACTAACATAAGTCTAAGAAAGCATCTAAGGAATTTGCAGCTAAGATGGGACGAGGTGGCCTGAAAGTGGTTAAGGCCCGGGACTGCTAATCCATCGTGCTCTGCCTGTGTGGGCTCGGATGCCACCCTCTGAGAAAGCTCAGTGAAGAGCAAAGCCCTTGCGAGGGAAAGCAGCTTCTAATCAGATATTTATCACGTCTCAGTTTAGACTTCCTTTTCCAGTTTTTGGGTAATGTGGCCATTCTTTTAAAAACAGAAAGTCCGTTTGCATGCGTACATAGATTCCTTTCTAGGAATAAAGCGAGGGGAGACAGTCGAGAGACAGCCCCTCTGCTCCCGGACCTGGGCACAGGTAACAGGGTTGGCGGCTGCTCCCCGCGGCGCTGGTTTTGCATATAGCTTCGCTCCAGCAGCCGGTGGGCTCCGATTTCCGAATCTTGACCAGGATACTATTGCTCATTATGACTGACGTGTGGTGGGCTGGATTACAGGGGGAAATGCTGGTTTTAAGGGACGAGATTGCAGAAATAAAAATGAAAACGAGAACATTCAGCAAGGTCCCACCGAGATTTGAACTCGGATCGCTGGATTCAAAGTCCAGAGTGCTAACCATTACACCATGGGGCCGACGAGGAATAATTTTGGAAAGGTATCTCTTGTGACAAATATCCATCTTTTAGGCACCGGATCCCAACTAGTAAATTTTAAACAACGTGTTCCCCCCACCCCACCAACAAAACTGTACCGCCCCCTGGAGGGGCATTTTGAAAACGTGTGGGTGTTTTGGTTGTCTCAATGGCTCAGGGCACAACTGGCGTTGACAGAACAGGGCCAGAGATGCTGGAAGTCCAGCTGTGCTCAGGACAGTCCTATACCCAAGAATTATCGTTAGGACTGCACAACTTTTGTAAAACGACATTTTCATCTGGGTTTTCAGGGACCTTTTCTAAGGGTGAAATCCCTGCTTCCACCTTTGTACCTCCCACTTAATCATCTTATATACAACTGGCAATGCTGTGTGGGACCTGGTTAGGATTTTGACTTTTATCCTGAGATGGGAAGTCACAGCTTCTGGTTAAGTGTCCTGGGAGACTCACTTTTGGAATATATGAGAAGTCTGAACATTCTGGGCCACCACACAGTTACGAAGCCAGACCACATAAAAGTGCTCTGGCAGACAGTCCCAGCCCACAGCCAGTGTCAGTTGCCAGACATGTGGGTGAAGATGCTTCCAGACGATTCCAGCCCTCAGCGGCTGTCCCAAGAATCACAAGTCAGTGACCCTCCACCTGGGGCCCCAGACATCTCGGAGCAGACAGCCATTCCTGCTGTTCTCTGCCCTAATTCCTGATCACAGAATCCATGAACATAATAAAATGTTTTGTTCCACCGAGCTTGGGCTGCTTATTATGCAGTAACAGTAACCTGAACAACTCTAGAAACAGGAATTTTCCTGATCTACTCCCTTAGTTTTACCCAGTAGGACTGTCCCCATTTTTTTGCCACTATAAGTAATGCTTTAGTGAACGTCAGTGTCTTCTTATGGGGCTATTTAAGTTTGTCATATGTTTTCAAAAATGATGATTGTTTACAAAATTGTTGGGCTTGCGTGGGGTTTTGTGAGAGTGGGATGATTAGAGATAAGAAAACTCCCCTAAAGACACCATCTAAGTGCTATGTACGGTTATTATATTAAGCTGTAAAAAAAACATTTGTTGGGGTGTCATTCATTGAGTGTACATTCCAGGCTCTGCACTTGGTGCTGGGGTATGGCTGAGAACAAGACTCGTTTGTTGGAATTCACCTCTTTCGGGATGGTTTTGCAATAATACTGTTTGCTTTCCTGGATCTAGAGCCTTGCAGAGGTGGCGCCATCTCGTCTTGCTTTGCAGGGCATTTTTTTCAGCAGCTATTTAGAAAACATGCAGGCTGCCAAGGCTCTGTGCAGAAATTAAGTTGGACTAAGAGAAAAAGACACGAGAAGCTCAAAACTGCTCACCCCATAGCTCCCTTTCCCCAGCCACAACGGCCTCTTGCAGTTCCCAGAACACACTAAGTACCTGACTTGGTTACTTGTTCCTTTTGCCTGGAACAGATTTCCCCAGGTAGTGACTCAGCACTTTATGCCAGTGACTCCTCCACAACGCCTTGTCTGCATACCCTACTTAAAATTGAGATCCCCAACTTCCTATCCCCTTTCCTGCTTTATTTTTATCCAAATCACTTACTAAGGAGCTGATATATTAAAAATTTTATTAATTTATTTTTTTATTGCCTAGCTTACCCCTTCCCTCAAAGTGTCACATGAGCAGGAACTTTCACAGGCTTTTTTTTTTCCCTTTCACAGGTTTTTTTTTCCCAAGAAACTTTCACAGGCTTTTTTTCACTGTGTATCCTCCATACTAGCATAGTGCTTTTCACATAATCATAGGTGCTTAACAAATACTTGATGATGAAATAAATTAATTTCCCTTTTGCTGGCTGATTGGGTCACATAAAATCATTGGCTCTACAATGATATGCCTGATTTATAACTGGAATTGGCAATACTTTCTATATAATTCTTCTTCCCTTATTGTATGATGCTTAATTATTTCCCTGATACATATATTGTTTTATTCGATCCAAACAACTTTTTGATGAAACCGGGCTGGCTTTCTACCCCTGTTTTGCGGATAAGGAAACTGGTACGAGTTTCACTGACTTGTCTGTGATCTGCACAGTGACCAGAATGGCATTTGCCTCTTTGTGGTAGTGAAGTCACCCCTCGGTGACCTCAGGTCATCCATTTTCTGGTATTTTGTTTTGTTTTGCCAAGGAACCATGGTCTTGGTATCTAAGAGTTCTAACTCCTACCTTCATTGCATGGAGAGGGAGAGGAAAACCTGGGGGCCACTAAGTGAGAGGTTGGTTGGACCTCTGCTTAGTTAAGCTTGCTGGTCTCCTTCTCACCCCTTTCCCTTTCTTCCTGCAGCACAGTTTTACAAATGACAAAGTTTTGTTTTAAAATTCTAAGTCTGTAGTCTTTTTTTGTACACACAGATATTGAGGTTCTAAATCAACACATTTGAGAGCCTGAAGGGTGCTAACCTCTCCCATATGTAAGTGCATCTTTGGGGGCTCTCATCTGGGAATTCAGTTTTATAAACCTTACGTGGGGTTCTTTCCCAGAAGTTGAAGAAAGGGTACAGAAATAGAACCTGGTCATAACAGGAGCAGGAATAGATGGATGAGGTTCTTTGAAAGCACTTCCAAATCTCTAATGTTTCTCAGATATTAAGAAATCATGCAAATGTAAAATGATATAAAAGTGAAATTCCAACAATTTAATGACAGATATGTGCACGGGAGTTGAGATGGAATGCTAGAATCCGAGCAAAGGAAAGGTGAGGTGTGAGGATTGTTGGTGTCCTCTACCTCAAAATCCTCCAGGGAGACAATTAATTCATGCTAGATTGCAAGTGTGACTGTTTAAGATACAATTATACCAAGGATAAAGAGAGAGAAGTTATAGTACTGTTAAAGATTTATGAAAATATTCCTTAGGAATCAGGTTACTTCATTTACTTTCTTGACTTACTAAAGCAATTTGTCACCAATAAATTGGTCAGTAAGGCCAGGCATACTTCTCATTACAACTAATATAGTGAATTCTAGTTTGATGAGCATCTCTTGTGAGTTTTGTTATCGTGAATATATTCCTCAGATGTAAGAATCCTAATAAAGTCCCAGCTTGAAGGATTCCATTGTTACTTCCAGTTTATAACAACTAAGGCTCATAGAAACACTGGAAAGGGAAGCAGGCCCTCCTTACGCTCTATGGATTCTCGCATCTCTGTTACAACTTTTGTCTTATAAACCTGCTGAGACAGACTAAATATAGTAGGTTCTCATAGAAGAATATGAGGTTATAGAAAACAAATTTATTAAAAAACCTGCATGAACGAAGGTGAGGAATGTACCTACTAAACATATGAAAAAAACAATCTTATAAACCTGCTGAGACAGACTAAATATAGTAGGTTCTCATAGAAGAATATGAGGTTATAGAAAACAAATTTATTAAAAAACCTGCATGAACAAGGTGAGGAATGTACCTACTAAACATATGAAAATAACAAAAAACAAAGAATACCCTCATTATTGACAATAAGCCAATCTGTACAGTAGAGAGGACTTCCTGGATGGTGGAAGATAAAGCCCTTTTGAAGGATAAAATCCTCTGCAGTCTTTTTTCTGTTTTTCATGTAAAATATGAACTCAGGCCTGCTTTTTCTTATAATATTAACTACTTAAATTTAAGAACCTAACCTTAAAAATGAAAGTCTATAATTAATGATTCTCAAAAAAGTAAGATGTTCCTCTACCCTGAAATTACAGTTCCAATCCTCCTTCATAAAAGTAGTCAAAAGAATTTGATCTAAAGAGTTGTCAGATTCTCTTTCTCCTGTCCAATATGGAATTCTCTGCCGGTATTCAAAACTACCACCGAGTTGTCTGTTCTCAGTTAATAAAAATGTGGGAGTCTCATTTGATTTGTAAGAGATCTCCTAGGAAGTCCAAACATTAGACATTGTTGCATATTCCTTAGATATAGATCTATGCAGTTTGCAATTCTGATCCCCTGGCTGGCTGCAAAGGTAACAATGTTGTATTTGACATCTCTTTTTAGGTGGTTAAAAAGAGGACTACTAGTTCCAAAACGGACCAATGGTACTTTCTTTTTCTCCTTCATGCTCAGGGGAACAAAGAAACTCCTATGACTGCTAGATTAATTTAACAAGTAACGTGAGAGTCTGCTTCATTTAAATAACCACACAACACTAAATTGGCATCTTGAATCGTGAATACTTCAGAATCTTATTTCATGGTTTATACCTAATGGTTTTATACTGAAATCCTGTCATCGTTTTGAGAAGCCCAGTCCTGTAGACTTTAGTCCCACTAACCATTTCCAATGCCTTGAATGTGATATCCACTTTCTTACTTCAAGTACCCAGAATGCTGTTTTGTACACCACCCTCCTTTATTGGTAATATTATTTATTCTGTGCTCCTTGGGCTTTCCGTGCACATCTCTACTGAAACATTTATTATCTTACCTGTGTTTGTTTATTTATGGGCAATGTGTACATATGATTCAAAATTCAAAGTGCTTAAAACGGGCACAATTAAAAAGAGCCTCCATCCATCCCTGCCCCTAGGCCATCCAGCACATTCCGCATTCTCTGGTTAATCTCTTTTTCGTGCCTAAAATACATCTCTGAGTCCACAGCACCTTTTCTTCCCTCCAAGGGCACCGCACCTTAGGCCTCACCTTATCCAAGATGAACTCAGCTACTTCGGGAGTTCCGCCTTTGTTTAGAACAAGGAAGGGGGCGGAACGAGAAATGTGAGTCTTTCCCTCTCGAGTTTCTCTAGTTTTTAATTTGGTCCGAAGAATTCAAATAAACGGCTGCCCCCCCCCCCCCCCCCGCCTTGAGTACACCTTTTTTCCACGGTTGTCTTTAGAGTTTCGGTTTATCTGTACTTTCAACATGGCAAGGCCACGGCAAGGCGGGGAGGGGCTAGGGTTAATGGTGCTGCTAAGAGCCACGGTAAGGTCCTGTGTGCCAACATCCAGGGTATCACCAGGCCCGCCATCCGGCGCCTGGCCTGCCGCGGTGGAGTCAAGTGCATCTCCGGTCTCGTCTACAGAGACCCGCGGGGTGCTGAAGGTCTTACTATGAAATGTGACCATGACGCCATAACCTACACCCAGCGTGCCAAGCGCAAGACGGTCACCGCTGTACACTTTGTTCTCTCAAGCTCCAGGGACACACCCACTATGGCTTTGGCGGCTGATTGCATTGTATCTTGTATTGCTGTTTTCAATTGTAAAAGCTCTTTTCAGGGGTACCTATCTTTTCTTTTAAGGGGTTATCTGTTCAGATCACGTATTGTAGCTGAAGTCTTGTTCCTTAGTTCCTGCACTAGTGTACGTCATCGTGGTCTGCTGCAAAGTGATACGAGAAAAAGGGCTATGCAGTGAATGGGTCTGGAGTTCCTGTACACGTAAAAATGGCTTCCATTCACAATGCTTACAGGCTCCCAGGCGCACTTATAGAATGTGCTAAACTGCAAACATTTTAACCTGGGGCTTCCTAACTGTGAAATTAAACTAGTATCTAAAGGGAACCAGTCCAGTGACCTCCTGGATTTCCCTGGCGTTGTCGTTGTTCTCGAGGTTTTCAGGTATTGTCTGTCCAGTCAAAACCTGGGGAGACGGGCTAGATGAATCAAAGAACATAGTGTTGACACCAGAAGTGCTCGCCAAAATGCACTTCCTTGTCTGAACATTTTTCAGATTAACACCAAATTTGGGTTAAACGTCACCTCTTCAAATTTTACCCAAATCCAGCAAAGACACCTCCTCCTTCTCTCTCCCCGCCACCTTCCCCCACCCCCCGCACGGAAATGACAGACAAGGCGCCCCAGCTCTTTCTTGAGAAGTGTTAAGTAGCTCTGAAAAGAGCCTTTGGGTTTGGTAACGCCTATAAACACATTTACTTGGAGCTGGTATACTTGGTGACAGCCTTGGTGCCCTCAGACACTGCGTGCTTGGCCAGCTCTCCAGGCAGCAGGCGAACGGCCGTCTGGATCTCCCTGGATGTAATGGTCGAGCGCAATGCGCCAGGCGCGACGCCTCGCCCGCGATGCGCTCGAAGATGTCGTTAACGAACGAATTCATGATGCCCATGTCCTTGGACGAGATGCCATTGTCCGGATGGACCTGCTTCAGCACCTTGTACACGTACACGGAGTAGCTGTCCTTGCGGCTGCGTTTGCGCTTCTTGCCATCCTTCTGTGCCTTAGTCACCGCCTTCTTGGAGCCCTTCTTCGGGGCAGGAGTGGACTTCCGCAGGCTAAGGCATGCTGAAGTACTGCTATCGAAATGAAACAAAGGACCAGGAAAGTAAAAGGCGCTTCTTTAACAACAAGGGTTTATGCAAATGAGGTGGGATAGAGGTGGCTGGTGATTGGTGATTTTTCTCCAGTGACGTCATAGCTCAATTTTTTTTTTTTTTTTTGCCCAGTCAAGGTAGGCATCCTGCATAGTGGCGTTTCCATTGGCCTATATGAAAGTAAAATGTTAGCCAATCGTATAGCTTCCTTTTCGCGCCCAGCAGGGGCTATAAAAGGTGCGTTTTAAAGTTTTTGCGTCAGTTATCTTTGGGAGCGTCGGTTAGTGCTGAGTTATGTCCGGGCGAGGCAAACAAGGCGGCAAGGCTCGCGCCAAAGCTAAGACTCGCTCCTCGCGGGCCGGGCTCCAGTTTCCCGTGGGCCGAGTGCACCGCCTGCTCCGTAAGGGCAACTACGCCGAGCGGGTCGGGGCCGGCGCGCCGGTGTACCTTGCGGCCGTGCTGGAGTACCTGACGGCCGAGATCCTGGAGCTGGCGGGCAACGCAGCCCGTGACAACAAGAAGACGCGCATCATCCCGCGCCACCTGCAGCTGGCCATCCGCAACGACGAGGAGCTCAACAAGCTGCTGGGCAAAGTCACCATCGCTCAGGGCGGCGTCCTGCCCAA
The DNA here is from genome assembly GCF_003031525.2 of Neophocaena asiaeorientalis asiaeorientalis. Taxonomy (NCBI): domain Eukaryota; kingdom Metazoa; phylum Chordata; class Mammalia; order Artiodactyla; family Phocoenidae; genus Neophocaena; species Neophocaena asiaeorientalis. The sequence goes on along the minus strand of NW_020175103.1, from coordinate 922,961 downwards.
CATCCAGGCCGTGCTGCTGCCCAAGAAGACTGAGAGCCACCACAAGGCTAAAGGCAAATAGAAGTGTGGATTAGTTTAATGCAGCTCAAGTTTCTCAATCAAACCAAAGGCTCTTTTCAGAGCCACCTACAGTTTTCTGGGAAGAACTGAGCACTAGGTTTATAAAGCTTATACTCTAGATAATACTTAGGGCCATTATAGGTGAATCATACCAACCTCAAAACTTGTTAGGAAGTGATTTCCACTCCATGTTAAAGTGTGTGAAATAACCTATAAACTTTGATTCATCACCATTGGCAGATTTGAGAGGTTATGTGGAGTGAGTCATTCTTAAGTATTGTCACCTTCACCTCTACCCATCATGAACCTCTGGAAAGCACAAACTTCTGGTGGAAGGTCAATGTGCCTTTTTGTGGCAGTTTTAAGACATTTTTGTTTTCTGGGTTCTAGACATCCTGAATGTTCAGGGATCAAACCAAACCTGTATCTTAGGTCAAAGGCCATTTTTGGAGCCGTAAGATATCTGAGAAAGACCTAATTTCACATCAGTGTACATTACCTTTTACATTGCTGATTAAGGAATATTTAAATACTCAGGCTTCTTATTGGAAAAGTTAGCTGAGGTGCCTGACAATTATTGTTTATTATTGGGTTCTCAGGTATTTTCCAAGCTCCCTTGCACCCATCCATACAAACATGTCTATATAAGTCGATGATCATTCGTTTCAGGATAAAAATGCTAAGTTCTAGTTTAAAATGCCGTTTTCTTAGTCTTTTTATTGTTAAAAGACCCTGTACTGATGGGATTAGATAGTTTTTTCCTTAAAAAAAAAAAAGCTTGCCTTGGTAATTTCTAGGCCCTGGGGGGAGGGGGAGGATCAGATGTATCAGATGCCAGGCAAGGAGGCTCTCCTAAGGTTCTGCCAGTTGCTAAGGAACTATTGGATGTAGCTGCAAACCCAAGGGGTGTGTAGCTTGCGGTAAACATAGGTTACTGGTGGGGAATTAGATTCTTTAAAAACAAAGGAATTACATTCGTAAAATAGAAAAATAAATTGTGCTGCAATGGAATTGTTTTATATTAACTAACAATGAAAAGAAGTTCATGTAAGGATGGGTTTCCCTATGAAGTTATTAACCCTTTAATTCCGCACATGCAAATCAGATTGTACTTACTGAAAAAAATTTTTAAGTTCTTAAAATTCGTGTTTGAAGGAAAGCTGAGGGGTGATGGTACAGCGCTGCTATTAACCAATTGTGGCCACTGATCACTGGATATGTGGCTCGTTTGAACAAAGCAGTAGACATGTAATATACACACTGGATTTCAAACTGCAAAATAAAAAAAATTAATGTGAAATATCTAACAATTATATTGATTACATGTTGAAATGAATATTTTAGATATATGGGGTTAAACAGAATACTACTAAAAATAATTTCTTGTTTTTATTTTGTTCTAATGTTGCTAGAAAAGTTTCTGTTTCTTATGTAGCTTGTATTTATTTCTACTGGAAATTGCTGTTACAGAACAAACAACTTTACAGGAAAAATGAAAAAAATTGAGGTCACAGATAACTGACACTGTCGGAGGATTGGGGGAACAACAAATAAAATTTTCGAGTCCTAACCAGTCCGGTTACCGGTTGGATAGTCCTGGTCTCCTTTTGTCCAATCAGCTTGTGACTCTCGCTATAAATAGGTGGCTAGGGGGCGCCTTTATGTTAGCTGAACCATCTAGTCATGGCTCGCCCAAGGACATCCAGCTCGCCCGTCGCATCCGCGGAGAGAGGGCGTGAGCCTGAAGGTCTCCCATCCACCCCAAAAGGCTCTTTTCAGAGCCGCCTACATGCACACTGAAAAAGGACTGTTTCCCTGCTAATTACTGCTACTAGCTTTGCTTGTGGGAGACAGGTGAACTTTATACATTGTGATTTTCTAAGTACCAGTTGTATGTGTTATTTCCATCTCCCAATTTAGTAAAACAAGTGGTTAGATCTTTCTTACATTCCTAATTTCTCTTTTAGTTAGAAAACACTACTGCTACGATTAGACTATCAGATGTAATCATGCCCGTTCTTTTTCTGAGGGGGCTTGTGAAATGTAGGACCTATGATTTCCACATGGGATTTAGGGTGATGCTAATATTTTACCAAGTTAAAATGATCTACTGCTTTCTACTTGGATTAACACCTTAAGCAAAAAATAATTGAGTGTCCCCTCCCAGGAATCAGCCTTCCTATGGGAAAAAAGATTTGATGGAAAGCAGTCGTCCCCCACCCCCGCCCCGGGCACATCTAAGGCCAATTTCTAATCAGATTGGTATTCTTGAGTGTGTAAACAGGGCCTTCTGGCTTGGGGAACTGAGATATTAAGTCAAGAGGGGCCCACAACAGAGATGGCCCTTTCTGCTGGCTGGGTAGGGCACCCTCCCCTGAATATATGCAGTCAGTATATTGCTTCCCCAAGTAATCTTTCAGTCCTTATTATTTGAAGATTTATTCAGGGGAAATGAGCAGTCCTAGTTATGTGTACATTTCTAATTATGTGGATACAAATATTCCATGTCTCTAAACTATGTGCTGAACTCCGGTAGTGTTATCCTTCTACCTAAGCTTTTCTGGAATTTCAACATAATTTCATCATTCCATACAAGGAACTTGGATTTTTGCTATAGTAATGGCTCACAAAAATGAATACTCAAGACACCAGACCATTTTGGATCATGCTAATGGGTAGATGGTGATGCCAAGTACTAAGATAAGATTCACTGGGAAAGTAGTGATGATGTTCAGTCTGGGATATACATTTTGAATTCCCCGGAGATCTACAAGAATATCAGAAAGTAGATGTATATGTATGTCTGAACTTGAGATAAGTCTGGGATGGACATAAGATTTGGAAGTCATTAGTATATATAAAGCATTGAAACCAAAGGACTGGCCTAGAAATCCCTCTGGCTCTTCCTCTTGTGACCACTCTGCCTTATTTGCCAGTATCGAACTTTTTGTCATTTGCCTGCATACACAAGCCATGAATTTGGTGACGCTCATTTTCTGCTGGAATCCGTACACTTTCCTCTATTTCCCGACTTCCTTTAATCCTCAGACCAAGTGTTACCTCTCACAGATCTTATTCCTCTATGCTCCCCTTATATTCTGAGGTTACTTACCTTGCTACATTGTTCTTTACTTACTTTTGTTTCTTCCCATTAGATTTTCTTTAGGACCGGCAGCGTCTCATTAACATTGTATCCTTAATGCCTGGTATCCAAGTGTGTGGTATTTGTTGAAAATAAGCCTAATATCGTAAAATAAGCCTGCGTATCGTAAGTGTTTTAAAACAACTCTTTAAAAGCAAATTTTAAGATGCAGGATTTACTATCTTTCTGACACCCCAAATGAGTTCGTGTATCATTCACAAAAAACCACCTCAGGGCCCCTCCAACAGATGCTTTGGCTTCATAAAATCTCACTTATGTCACTTGCCTAACTCCCACACGTGGATCTAGATAGATATGAGTCAATAACCTTGTAGCTTCACTGACTTTGAAATTAGTCTAACACAAATGTCAATTTTGTTGACTTCTAAATAGCAACTGTGAAATATGGAACAGGAAAAATGTGGATATCCTGGGACTGAAGCCTAACTAGAGAGTATCAGTACTGTACTTCACAGAACAAATTAAAAACGTACGAAGTCGTGTCACCTTTTTTATGACGATGGAAGTGGCTCTGAAAAGAGCCTTTTGTTGCTTCGAAGCTTGGCCCCTACTTGGCCTTGTGGTGGCTCTCGGTCTTCTTGGGCAGCAGCACGGCCTGGATGTTGGGCAGGACACCGCCCTGCGCGATGGTGACTTTGCCCAGCAGCTTGTTGAGCTCCTCGTCGTTGCGGATGGCCAGCTGCAGGTGGCGCGGGATGATGCGCGTCTTCTTGTTATCACGGGCTGCGTTGCCCGCCAGCTCCAGGATCTCGGCCGTCAGGTACTCCAGCACGGCCGCAAGGTACACCGGCGCGCCGGCCCCGACCCGCTCGGCGTAGTTGCCCTTACGGAGCAGGCGGTGCACTCGGCCCACGGGAAACTGGAGCCCGGCCCGCGAAGAGCGAGTCTTAGCTTTGGCGCGAGCCTTGCCGCCTTGTTTGCCTCGCCCGGACATAACTCAGCACTAACCGACGCTCCCAAAGATAACTGACGCAAAAACTTTAAAACGCACCTTTTATAGCCCCTGCTGGGCGCGAAAAGGAAGCTATACGATTAGCTAATATTTTACTTTCACTTAGACCAATGGAAACGCGACTATGCAGGATGCTTACCTTAATTGGGCAAAACTGAGCTATGACGTCACTGGAGGAGAATCACCAATCACTAGAAACCTTTACTGCAGCTCATTTGTATAAAGCCTTGGTGTTAAAGAGGTACCTGTTGGCGTCCTGATCTTTCGTTTATCCCTTGTATCGCAGTTCTTCGCCATGCCTGAGTTTGCCAAGTCCACTCCTGCCCCAAAGAAGGGTTCCAAGAAGGCGGTGACCAAGGCCCAGAAAAAAGATGGTAAGAAGCGCAAGCGCAGCCGCAAGGAAAGCTACTCGGTGTACGTGTACAAGGTGCTGAAGCAGGTCCACCCGGACACCGGTATTTCGTCTAAAGCCATGGGCATCATGAATTCATTCGTTAACGACATTTTCGAGCGCATCGCGGGCGAGGCGTCGCGCTTGGCGCATTACAACAAGCGCTCGACCATCACCTCCAGGGAGATCCAGACGGCCGTGCGCTTGCTGCTGCCCGGCGAGCTGGCGAAGCACGCCGTGTCCGAGGGCACCAAGGCTGTCACCAAGTACACCAGCTCTAAGTGAGTTAACTGATTGCAGAGCGATTGATCAGACTTTCTCACACCCAATGGCTCTTTTCAGAGCCACCTACAGTTTCCGAAAAAGAGCTTGTCCGTTGTTAGGTCTGTTTTGAAATGTTTCATGTTCTCTTGAACGTGTAAGTACAGCTTTAGATTAAAAGTTTGTACGTTTTTTGGGAAGCCTTGATTCTCGTGCATTTTTGCATGTTCGTTACAGTTACCTTTCACTATTATAAGTAGATTTCGTGTACTTAGTGAAGAACTAATAATGCATGTATCCATCAGTTTGCAGAAGTATTTGAAGATAACTCATTGCACTGCAAGTAGCCAGAGCATCGCAATAACTCCTGGGGTTTTCTTTAATCTTATCTCTGGATCCTATCCCGATAAGCTACCTAGTTTCTGGGTCCTATCCAATAAGCTACTTAGCTACTTACTGCCTATGAAATTGAAGTAAGGAATTACTTACTCTTGGAGGATTCAGAAGTCGAAGGTATTAGTTGACAAGGAGGCCGAATTCGCAGCCAGTGTGTCTGAGTGCTTCCTCCCTAGGCTGCAACGGGCCCACAACCTTATGCATTATTAAAATCTCAACCTTAATAGTTGGAAGCTGGGGTAATTTTAAGATCGAGTGCTGACAGGACTTGATGACTTAAGAGTTACGAGACAGCATAATGTAGATTGTTTCATTTTCTAGTTTCTCACCTAGTTCCCTCTCCTTTCAATGTACCCCACCTTGCTCCACCACCTCCCATACGTAACTGTAAAATGATAAGCATTGCTAAAGGAATTAGATGGCTTTTAGTCATGGAGTAAACAAGAGCAGTTTGAAAAATAAACCTGAGTCCTTTCTCTTGTAAGAGAAAAGAGTTGGAAATTTAAAATTTTTTCCTTCACCTCTTCAGTTCTCTTTGAAATTATACATTTCCTATGTTGGTAGGAAAGCCTGGTGCCTCTGAAAAACCCAAAGGCGTTTTTTTTCTTGAAACAAGTTACAATGTTTAAAACATTTTAATGGAAACACAATAGGAAGAACTAGTGTCCCCAGTACATTACAGAAATTAAAGAGGGTACTTTATCACTGGCAAATAAACCCATAAATCTTGCTTGCTGACCACTTGATCAACCAGACAAAAAAAAAAAAAATCATCTATCCCCAAATTAATTCTGAATGTAACAAATAGATTTGGGAAACCATAGTATATAGAACAGAATAGAATTTTAGTAATAGCTCCAAGTATGATGTTAAAGGCATTTCATTGGTGGAGAAAAGAATTATTTTAAAAATCTGGCTGATTAAGGAATTGCTAGGGAATTGTTTAAAACTGTGCTATGGAGAATTAATGGGAAGGAATAATAAGCAGACATTAATAACTTGTTATTAAAAACTCAAGGGAAATTGAGTTAAATACACCAGTGTAAAGAGGTTTTAAAAGGGCATATGCAGCATTGCATACATTTTCTTTGAAAGAATATGTGCTTTTATCTATTCAACAAAATACCAAATTAGCTACCAGCAGTGATCTCTGTATGGTGAGATAACGAGTTTTGCCCTTATCCACAACACTAATGTTTTGCGTGCGCATTCAAATGCAATTGTTAAAGCCTTAAAACATGGTAACAAAATAAGTTACCACAGCGCGAAACAGTACAAAGGAACAGAGAAGGCCTCTTTTTCTTTTTTTTTTTTTTGGTCAAATTCCCCTCCCCCGCTTAGGGAGGGACTTCCCGCCTTCAGGTTCTCAGTTCGGTCCGCTACCGGACGTATAAAAGCTTGCATCCGCGAGCCGTGGAAGAAAAGATTTGTTGAGCTTCAGTAAGTGCTCGTTATGTCGGGTCGTGGGAAGGGCGGGAAGGGTCTCGGAAAGGGGGGCGCCAAGCGCCACCGCAAGGTGCTGCGCGATAATATTCAGGGCATCACTAAGCCCGCTATTCGGCGTTTGGCTAGGCGTGGTGGTGTCAAGCGCATCTCTGGCCTCATCTACGAGGAGACTCGCGGGGTGCTGAAGGTGTTTTTGGAGAACGTGATTCGGGACGCTGTGACTTACACCGAGCACGCCAAGCGCAAGACCGTCACCGCCATGGACGTGGTCTACGCGCTCAAGCGCCAGGGACGCACCCTTTATGGCTTTGGCGGCTAGAATGTTCAGTTTTGCGTCTGTTCTGTTAACAAAAGGCCCTTTTCAGGGCTTCCTACTTTTCGCTTGTAAGGAGCTGTGATTCTCTAATTTTTTCATTGCTTGGAGATGTTAAAAAGAGTAATTATTGTACTTTAGCCAGCGAAGTTGTTTTGTGCTTATTCTGGAACGCGTGTGTTCCCAATCCCGCCTAGGTACAGCAGGGGTCGTTAGGATCGCTATCCAGTCAATTCTTTACCTAAGGATATATTCACGCTGAGTTGGTATGGAATCTTTAGTTGTGTAATTTGCTAAAGGACGTAGTGGGGAAAGTCCTTGCAGATGCCTACGTTAGCTACTACGTAACTTTTTCTTTTACAAAGTAATTTTTATAGTTGAACCACCTATTAAAAGTGGAGTAACTTTGTATCAGTTAATACACTGTACCACTGGCAAGAAGTCACACAATCTGGAGTCTGGCAGTGTTACTTGGAAAAAGTGTATTCAGGTCCCAAAGTGGGAAAGTGTTTTATAGAAAAAGAATTCATCTTTAAGGTTAGTTAGTGACATCTCTGCCTCTCTAAAGGTAATAACTATCTTGTCAAATCAAGCTCGCGGGCATGTTCTATGTGCCTGGAGGGATAGTCAGTAGCCTATTACTGGTCTGGATCACTTAATTTACCACAAAGGATAGGGAGAACATTTTAAACTTAAATTAGTCCACTCATAGTCAAGTGAGTAAAGGGTTTTTTGGTTGATTTTAAAAGGCGAGGCTCATAATTAGCGCTCATTAAGTCTTAATTTATGTATTTGGTGAAGTGGTGAATGTCACTGGTGACAAGAACTGGGGAGGGACAGTTATAGTAATGGATTCAGATAAAGCAAAAGTACAAAATTCCTGGTCCACGTATGGAGAGCACATATGTTTTCTTTAGACATTTTTCTTAATTTTTTTGTCATTAATGTAAGCATGTTAATGAAAAATGTACTTGTTTTCTACTTATGAAAAATCGTCCGACTTGGCACCGCTAAGCAGACCCACATATATTGTGGACATAAAAAATAATCTCTCTGTTTAGGATGTAAAAGATAAAAATAAATATTTTAGGAGATGTAAATGTCCTGTTTTGTGACTTTACTACCAAAGGGATGCAAGATGGTGAAACGTTTAAGCATAATCCTTAGAAGCAGACGGCTTGGGATTAAACCTGTACCGCCATTCTCCTGTGGTGAGAACGGGTTAAGTTACACATCTTTTCTGGGCCTTAGTTTCTCCATTTATACAATTGTGTGATAATGATATTGATACCTCGCTCAAAGGATTGTTCTGAGGATTAATGAGTTGATAAATGAAAAGTACTTAAGTACCAGTGCCTGACAAATAGTAAGTGCAAAGTGAAGCAGTTATTACTCATCTATGCCTCATCCCTAATTGCATCACAACCACATTCCAGATGAGATTCTCTAGTCTGTTATGGGGCCATGGGAAATACCCTAAAGTCAATATGTTTTTTGAACCAGTTTTTGCACTTGGAGATATTATCTTGATTATTCCTACAGTGTCACACCTGTTCGTTTGTACTCACATTCTGGGTGGTAAATAAAAGGCAGGAGGAGCCTTCCTTAGCCTTCTGAGGATGATCACAGCATAACTGGATAGGTTTGCTGTGATTTTTGTCTTTGTCTTTCTCACTTTCTATCAACCTCATCTCATTTTTTCTGAATAGCCATAGAATTTCACTTCCAAAGAGAAACCCAGACATCATGTGGACAAAAGATCTGTCTCTTATGTGAAGGCACATAAGAATTACTATGAAAAAGTTGTTTGTTTAAATAATAACTGGTCTTTCCCTAGACCAGTTAATCAGAATCTGTAGGATTGGGTCACCTCAAATACAACTCATTAGCATTTCCCACTTCTACTGGTCCCACAGGCCTTTTCAAATCTAAGGGGAAATCTCGGTGTTTTAATACCATCTTTTCATCAATTTCAACTTTAAGAGAATGCTCTCAAAGGCTGTGGAACTCTCAGACCCAAAGCTCAGACCCAAATTAAGGGACAAAAGATCAATCATCCTTTGTTGCAATGAGAGGGCCTGTCAAGGAGTTCAAGTCCTTACCTTTCTCCCAAGAGAGGATTTAGTTCAAAATTCATGGGTTTATTTTATCTGTGGTTGATGGATTAAAGTTTGTTGCATAAAATGCTCTTGCTGTAAACATCTGCTAGGTTCAGCGGTTATAGAATCGAGACATCAGAAACCAAGGACACCTTCTTGGCTTTCCTTTCCAGCTGTACTGGGAAAACTACCCTTAAAAAAGAAACCATAGGAGTTCCCTGGTGGCGCAGTAGTTGGTGATCTGCCTGCCAATGCAGGGAACACGCGTTCCATCCCTGGTCGGGGAGGATCCCACATACTGCAGAGCGGCTAAGCCCGTGTGCCACAGCTGCTGACACTGCACTCTGGAGCCCGAGAGCCACAACCGCTGAGCCCGTGCACCACAACTACTGAAGCCCGCACGCTCTAGGGCCCACGTGCTGCAACTGCTGAACCGGCATGCTGCAACTACTGAGGCTCATGCTCCTGGAACCCATACTCCACAACAGGAGGCGCCGCAATGGGAGGCCCACTTACTGCAACAGAGAGTAGCCTCCGCTCCCCTGCTTGCCACAACTGAAGAAACCCCATGCGCAGCGACAAAGACCCAATGCAGACAAAACAAAAAACACAAAACACAACATAGTCTACACTAAAACCTTAACAAATAGAAAAAAGTATCGTGACTAAATACCCTGAGAATCAGCATGTATTACTTAACACAGTTTCATTGCTTGTTCAGAACTCTAACCTAGTGAGTATACAGGGAAGCTCTCAGTTGATAGCATCAGGAATGTTAGTTAATTAATTCATTTATTCATTAATATTACTGAATGACTGCTGTGCTTCAAGCATTGTACTTGGCACTAGTGATACAGCAAGGAAAAAAAGTCTCTTTTTACTAGGGAAAGACAGAAAATAAACTAATATACAATCATTTTTCTACATCCAATGGCCAATTATTAGTCTTCATTTTTTTTGACCTATTGGAAACACTGACATAATTGAGCATACAATTTCTCTTTGATATACTTTCTTCACTTGGTTCTCTTACCGGAGGCTCTGTATCTATTGTTAGCTCATCTCTTCTCCCCAGACCCTTAATGTTGGGGGATACAGGGCTAAGTTTTTACTACTTCTTTTTCTGTACTCACTCGCTTGAAGATCTCACCAAGTTCAGACTTTCAATGCCATCTGTACATTAATGATTTCCAATTTTATATTGCCAACCCAGGCTTCTCTCCTAAACTCCAGACAGACATACACCCAATTTCTTTCTCTTTTTCTTTTCTTTTTTTTTTTTTTGCGTGGGGGTTGGGGGCGAGTGGATTGCAGTACCTTAGTTCCCCCACTAGGGATTGAACCCAGGCCTCAGCAGTGAAAGCACCGAGTCTGAACCACTGGACAGCCAGAGAATTCCCCACAGTTCCCTATATTTTTTCTTCACATGGATATTTGACATCTTAAAGTTAACATGTCCAAAATAGAATCCTTAGTATTCCCCCCTCCTAATCTTTCATTAAAACACTCCCCCATTTAGTTGATAATTACTTCATTCTTGTCCATTCAATTCTTCTAGAAATCCTCTTGATTTTGCCTTCAAAATATTTATGGAAACATCAATTCTCTGTACCACTATGCTACCACCCTGGCTTGAGGACCGTCTTCTCTCCCCTAGGTTACTGGCTTCAGTTTCCTTAATATTTTTCCTACTTCCACATTTGACTCCCCACTGTCCTGTGGGAAGGTATCTTACTGGCTAGATGAGTATTTAGCACTTGACATTATGAAGATTTACTGGTGAGGCAAGGGAATTTTTAACTTCAGCTATAAAATATGTAAATCTGGTCATTGTTTTCTCATTTTTTGTACATGTGGGCAATTGTCCTTTAGTCTGTGTCTCTGCATTAGTCAAGCTTTCACCTTTGGCTTTGGGTTTTTTCCTATAGCTTCTAAGACCTGTGGGAAGATACTAAGGCCTCCTTTGAGGTTAGGTCTGGATTTCCTAATCTGTTAGGAAAAACTCTACCAAAGATTTTATTTTAATTAGTTCTCCTAGCTTAGAGGGCTGCCGGTATTTTTTCACCGCAGAGAACATTTCTGTAATGCGACCTTGTTTCTTTTATAATTTAGTTGAAATGCCTTTTAATCACATCCCACCCTCACCAACTACTCTGAGATTTTACAGTGAGCCTGCCCTTTATCGGCCTTCCATACTGGAGTGTTAAAGGCTATTTAACAGCCACGGGCTTGTTTCTTGAGCAGGACACATGGAGCTAGAATAGGTTATTGTGATCGAATCGTTTATGTATACTAAATATGCTACTAATTAGTGAGGAGCCAGGTGCACTTCTTTTCCATCCCTTTCTAAACAATCGCTTGCACTCCATCTGCAAAGAGAAATGCCACTCTGGCAAAACTCTCAAGTCATATGTATTTGGGTGGCCCGTTTGCTTCCAGCTTATGACCATCTAAGCTTTCTGTGCTCCAGCAAAGAAACTTTCACAGTAAAGGGTGTAACTTGTGCTCCTAAACAGTTAAGAGTAAGGAGCAAAGCTAAGAGCCTAAGGGTGTAGAGAATGTGAAGCGTAAAAAAGCAAGCTCAAAACAAACCAGCATCACGGCTCCTCAGATGAAAAGATGGGGGCCCTGAAAAGGGCCTTTTGTTGACCAAAGAGCGCGAACACTCAGCCGCCGAAGCCGTAGAGAGTGCGTCCCTGGCGCTTGAGCGCGTAGACCACGTCCATGGCGGTAACAGTCTTGCGCTTGGCGTGCTCTGTGTAGGTGACAGCGTCCCGGATTACATTTTCCAGAAACACCTTCAGCACCCCGCGCGTCTCCTCGTAGATGAGACCAGAAATACGCTTCACACCTCCACGCCGGGCTAGACGGCGAATAGCGGGCTTCGTAATGCCCTGGATGTTATCGCGCAGAACTTTGCGATGACGCTTAGCGCCTCCTTTTCCAAGGCCCTTACCGCCTTTGCCACGACCAGACATGCCGAAAACCTGGAGGATTAACAAAGATTAACTTCCAGGTCGCCCAGATGCAGGCCTTTATACGTCCGTTGGCGGACCGAACTGAGAACCTGAAGAAAGGTAGCGGGAAGTCCCGCCCCGGGAGGGGGGAGGGGAATTTGACCAAAAAAAAAAAGCTTTTATTGTTCCTTTGTACTGTGTTTCACACGGTGGCAACTATTTTGTTACCGTGTTTAAGGCTTTAACAATTGCTTTTGAATGCGAACGCAAAACATAAATATTGTGGAAAAGGGTAAAACTCGTTATCTCACCACACATAGATCATTGCTGGTAGCTAATTTCGTATCAATATTTTGGTGAACAGATAAAAACACATATTCCTTCAAAGAAAATGTATGCAATGCCTCAAATGGCATTTTGGAACCTCTGATTACATTTTAACCAATTTCCCTTATTTAAAGAGAAAATACATTTTTTATGTCTGCTTGTTATTCTTATGAATGCTCTTTAATACAGTTTTAACCAACTCCCTAGCAGCCAGTTGTTTTTTTTTAATAAATCATTTTTTTCCATTTAAGAAAAATTTACGTCTTCACTCTACTTGGGTATATACTATACTGATATTTCTAATGAAGGATAGCAGAATACACCACTCCCAAATATCCTTTAGCATAAGGATTATTTTGAGCGGATTGTTTCTGAGAAAAAGCAGATACAGAAGCTCTAAAAACAGAATAAAATTTACCCCTTTTTAAGGGAAATTTACATTTATATGAGAAATCTCCATTTGTAAGGGTACTCACTCAATGTGCCAGGAAGAGAAAGATAACTCACAAGAAACTTACCAATGGAGAAGGTGCAGGATTTAATCGGCCTCCCCTTGTTTACTGTGCTCTTCTGGGTCACCTCCTACAACAGCCCCCCCCACACACACACCCATGTCTTTTGTCTTTAGCTGAAGATGATATTTAAAGTGGCGGTTCGGGCCACTTCTGGGAGTTTTACTTAGTTCCCCTCTGTTTATTCCATGTATAGATGAGACGTACACAGTATTACACTTTGTTTTTCTCTTGTTAGTCTGTTTTTTTTTTTTTTTTTTTAATTACAGCAGGGTGTCAGCCACAGAACCAGTGAAACTAATGTTTTCATATAAACAATTGAAATAGTAAGCATAGATAAAGGTCTGGAAGAGGAGAAATTTATAAAAACCACAAAAAACAACCTTAGGGGAAAGGCATTGTTTGGGAGCCTCAGAGATTCGTATTGTTGAAGGCTCCCTAATTCTCTATACTTAGTGTCTGCCCCTTGTCCAGAGTCCCTGCCTTCTTCCAAGTTACTGGTCCCCAAAATCATTCAGTGTCTTCATTATTCCACCAGGTAATTAATATCCATTAACATCAGTAGCATTTATTTAAATGTGAGACTGTTGCTAGACTGGAGAAGGAAGTAGGAGGTACACCAAATTAATAAGGTCATGCAGATCAATTTTTTTTTACAGATGAATTAATATCATGAAGTGAAAAGGCAGTGTAACTCTTTACAACTGGTCTTTGCTCGTTGGACCCCTCTGATATTTAGGCTCCTTCCTCCAGTTTAGCTACTTTGAAGTTATTCATTTGAAAATCCCTACATTTTCCTCCATGTGATCTCATCCTTGTTTAACTTTCAACTTCTTTTTTGCCTTTATTTATATCACTTATTTAGTTTATAAGGATTTTTATTATTATAAAATTAACAGAATTTTTCGGACTATATTTTATGGGCTTGTCATTGAAATAGGATCTGGGGATATGCAAATATGAATAAAACCCAGTCTCCACTCTAAAGGAATTTGTACACTAATGGATAAGATACCAAAAGTGTGCAGAATGAGCTCCCCAAAATGTGCCACATTTGCACATTGATTATTTTGAGGTAAAGGCAATTGAGATCCTGCAATCTCAAGATAAATTTCTGCCCCTCCCTTAACTACTTAGAAGGATTTGAATTGGGGGTCTTTCCCACTATGAGAATTATTACTGGAGAAAAATTTTATCTGAGTGAGCCAGCTGCATGGCAGGGCAAACTAATTACCCAATATTTGATTTTCCTCTTATTGTCCATGTGAATTATCCTCTTGTGCTTGGAAGCCACTAAGCCATTCCTTAGCTCAGGAAGGCATATTTACCTTTCTGTTTTTGAACTTCTCATGTATGTGGGGTTTCCGTATGTATGAAATTAAACTTGACTTTCTCCTGTTAATCTATCTCATGTCAATTTGATGATTAGACCAGCTAAAAGAACCTTAGAAGGGTAGAGGAAAATCCTTGCTCCCCGACAATATATAACAAATCTATTATGGGAAGATACTGTTAGGTTCTTTCATGGTAGTCCAGAGTCTGCAGAAAGGGAAATTAATGGGAAGACCAACTCCAGGAATAAAGTTTAAATAATACTTTCATAAATCTTGTGCTACTAAAATTGAACTGTACCTCTTATGAAAACAACTTTACAATATAAACTATGGAGTCCTAAAAAGTTCTTCAGGATCTAATTGAAATTAGAAATATCTAAATTATTTTGGCAAGATTTTTGGAAAGTTTTGTTATCTCCATTTTTAAATACAAGTTTTACTTTTTTCTGATTATGTAGATAGTAAAGAACAGTAAGTGCTTTATCCAATGAAGTTGGGTTAATAGTCCATTAATTTAAAAAACTCAGTTAACACGTGGAATTATAAGCAATGACATATCACACTTGAATATTTTATTTTATTTAAAACAAAAATTTGTATTCATTTATCAACTATTTGATTATAGGTTCATTGATTTTATCAATCAAAACCACATCAATAATTGTAAAGGCATTATTTTAACAATGTGGTGGTTCTTGCCATGGGGAATAGAATGATGCAATGAAGCAAGTGTTAGTAACTGCATGATCAATATCAAAAACGATGATAACAACAGCATATTTTATTATTAAAAATTGAAAGAACTCATAGGCCTTCCTTGGAGCTGTATCACTTACTCTACTTGACAGTTCTACTTCTGAGATATAGTTGTTTAAAATATACAGACTCAAGTAATGCAGATGACTTTCTTTTCTTAATTTTTTTTATTTTTTGGCTGCGTCGGGTCTTAGTTGCGGTGCTCGGGATCTTTTGTTGCGGCGCGCGGGCTTCTCTCTAGTTGTGGCGTGCCGGTTTTCTCTCTCTAGTTGCAGAGCGCGGGCTTAGTTGTCCAGCAGCATGTGGCATGTAGGATCTTAGTTCCCTGACCAGGGATCGAACCCGCGTCCCCTGAATTGGAAGCCGGATTCTTCACAACTGGACCACATGGGAAGTCCCGCAGATGAGTTTTTAAGAGGGAAAAGTTGAATAATTAGATTCACTGAAATCAGGATTCGGGTCTTCCAACATCAAATAATGAAGCCAAAAAGAAAAGGGAAAAAAGGTAACATTTACGTCCTGTTTGTGACTGCTGAGGTCACTTTTATTCCAATGAATATTATTTACATGTGATTGAGGTTCAGATTTAAATATAGGATATACTGGGAATTCCCTGGCAGTCCAATGGTTAGAACTAGGCCCTTCCACTGCAGAGGGCCTGTGTGTGTGTGTGTGTGTGTGTGTATGTGTGTGTGTATAAAACAAATATTTCAGGAGACTCAGAAAACCTATTCTAATGGACTAGGAATGCCATAGAAATTCATTTTCATTAAAATGTATTCATAAGAAATTGTATGTATTCATAAGAAAATGTATTCATAAGAAATTCATTTTCATTAAAATGTATTCAAAATGTACTCATGAGCTGATGTGGAGAGGAATCGAAGGCCCTCTCTAGCTAGGGTGACTTGGTGATCTGAGAGAAGGTGAGAGAGATGATGGTGGGGTAAAGGGGAAGCAAAAATCACTGACAGCACTAGGACTATAAGAACCTGATAAGTGATTTACAATGTCGACCTTTCCTATTTAAGACACACCCTCTTCCTAATGCAGTTCCAAACCGCCTTTACTTCACCATCATTGATGTAAACAGTCCATTATGAAATGTGTTCTCTGCCTGAAGTTACTTTTAAACAAGTAGTTTACCTGTCTGGATTACTACCCCATTCCCATTTAGGAGGATGTGTGGTGCACAGTAAGACTGAATTGAATTAGAAGGGAAGGTAAGCCAAAGTCGGATGGTGCTAAGTTTTTTTTAATCTCAGATGGACACTTGCCCCTGTAGAGGAATCACAGGGATGTTAATTTTGCTCATAAGTTTAACCTAAATTATGTAAGCAAATGTTTTGCTTTTTGGAAGGCATTTAAGGTACTCTGGGGAAAATAACCTAGATGCAAATGACTTAGCCAAACTTTGTTCTAGGATTAATTTTCAACAGCATCTTGCTTTCCAAAACAATGCGACTTTGAAAGCACAGCTCCTTTTGTTGATAAGGTGGGTGGCTCTGAAAAGAGCCTTTTGGTTTGGAAAGATTTGAGTTGCAAAGAACGACGAACTTCTACTTGCCCTTGGCCTTGTGGTGGCTCTCGGTCTTTTTGGGCAGCAGCACCGCCTGGATGTTGGGCAGGACACCGCCCTGAGCAATAGTGACTTTACCCAGCAACTTGTTGAGCTCCTCGTCGTTGCGGATGGCCAGCTGCAGGTGGCGCGGGATGATGCGCGTCTTCTTGTTGTCGCGGGCCGCGTTGCCCGCCAGCTCCAGGATCTCGGCCGTCAGGTACTCCAACACGGCCGCAAGGTACACCGGCGCGCCGGCCCCGACCCGCTCGGAGTAGTTGCCCTTGCGGAGCAAGCGGTGCACTCGGCCCACGGGGAACTGGAGCCCGGCCCGCGAGGAGCGAGTCTTGGCCTTGGCGCGAGCTTTGCCTCCTTGCTTGCCACGTCCAGACATACTGAAAGTAGAAACCCACCAATATGAGTTAGGTCTGAATAGATACAGCGAGAGCTACTCTACTTATAATTTTCACTGGGCGCGAAAATGAAGGTGTACCATTGGCTAAAACTAGTTTTATTTAACCCAATGAAATCGGATTTTGAAATACACCTATTTTGATTGGACAAAACTGTTACGCGCTGTTTCCAGGATTCACCACCAATCAGACGCTCGACTTTACTCACTGCCTCCTTTGTTTAAGAAGCTGTGAAGGAAGAGGGCTCAGCCTGTTTCTTGTTCTTCCTGTTATTTTTGAACTGCTTGGCAGTTAACTCCGCACCATGCCTGAACCCTCCAAGTCTGCTCCGGCCCCGAAGAAGGGCTCCAAGAAGGCGGTGACCAAGGCTCAGAAGAAGGACGGCAAGAAGCGCAAGCGCAGCCGCAAGGAGAGCTACTCCGTGTACGTGTACAAGGTGCTAAAGCAGGTCCACCCGGACACCGGCATCTCGTCCAAGGCCATGGGCATCATGAACTCGTTCGTTAACGACATCTTCGAGCGCATCGCGGGCGAGGCGTCGCGCCTGGCGCATTACAACAAGCGCTCGACCATCACCTCCAGGGAGATCCAGACGGCCGTGCGCTTGCTGCTGCCCGGCGAGCTGGCCAAGCACGCCGTGTCCGAGGGCACCAAGGCCGTCACCAAGTACACCAGCTCCAAATGAGCCAGGCCGCAGCGGAGCGAGCGGTAAGGCTAGGCCCACACCCCAAAGGCTCTTTTCAGAGCCACTCAATCTTCTGAAGAGAAGTGGCACTCACTTTATGCAGCAGGTGTTTGTTATTTGGTGCAAAGTATAACAAGTTCTGCGATTCCTTTTATTTTTTTTTTGGTCTTTAAACAGATTTATTTTCTGGCAGTTCTGGAAGCCAGAGGGCCAAGATTTGCTGTCAGCAGGGGTGGTTTATTCTGAGGCTTCTCTCTTTGGTTTGCAGATGGTCATCTTTTCTGTCTTCATTTAGTCTTCCTTCTGTTCGCGTTTCCTCATTTTCATCTTGTTAGAAATTACTTCCACTACAATGTAGGTGGTGCTGCAGCAATACTCGAGATATTTTTATATGTTTTTATGTCGAGAAGGGGGAGGTTCATTATCAGACACATGTAGTGAAGAAGGCAAAATGCACTTTGTCCCAAAGGAAAATCCGCTCGCCTTTAAGTTTGAACCCGGCAGAAGTTTTTGCTAACAATGGCTTGAGCGCTCTATCCTTAACTTTTTTTTTGTGTGTGTGGTACGCGGGCCTCTTACTGTTGCGGCCTCTCCCGTTGCGGAGCACAGGCTCCGGACGCGCAGGCCCAGTGGCCATGGCGGCATGTGGGATCTTCCCGGACCGGGGCACGAACCCGTGACCCCTGCGTCGGCAGGCGGACTCTCAACCACTGCGCCACCAGGGAAGTCTTTCATCCTTAATTTTAACGTATACATACCTGACTAATGAATTGCTTGGCACACAGTAAGAAAGGTACCAATCGTTTGATTAACTTATGTTTTCTTTGGGGAGAGGTGCTGGCTCTCCTCCCCTTTCCCTGGGTTTGGGTTTGCCAAATATTAAGTTAGAAAGGCAGAAGAAAAACAAATGGAAGTGAGAATCCAATTCAAATTATCGCACACATCAACCAGGTGCCACGTTTATCGATAGCCAATCCAGACGCTGCGCGCGCAGTTTGAAGTTTACCAACGGTGTCCCTCGTGAGTCTATCCTAATTGGGAGATTTCTGGGCCACGCGGCTTTGTTGGAAGAACTCTGCCACTTTCTCCACTCCCTAATTTCTCTGAGTGAAATTTCTCTGTATGGGAGAGATTAGGTCCTACTCCTGCCTATACTGTGAGGATCCTCTCCATGTTTTCTTTCTTTCTGCATGTCACTTGCATTTACTGTTTCTCTATTAATCGGAATAAATTTTTTAAAAATAGAGAAGGGCTGTTTCCCTACCCTCAGTTCGGGAAACCAAAATCCATCTCTTCATTTTAGACCCTTAGGAATGAATGGCATATTTAAAACTATTTTAGTCTTTACAGGGAATCAGCATGGAAATGCTTCCCCAAAAAAGTATGTTATTCTACAAAGTGACCACTTGATGTAAAAATTACCATTTGTTCATATTGCATATGAAAATACATAGGTGACCTAATATATTTAATTTGCAGTATGCCAAGACAAATGAGTGACTAGCCATGAAAAGTCTCTTAAGGACTAAAGTGTTACGACGGGGAAACTACTCTGAGTCTTTGCTTAAGGGCTTACATTCAGAATTAATAAGTATGACCTACATATTTGCAAAGTGTATTATATTATTTTTTCTAGGTATTTATAATTTCAAATTTCTGACTTTTTATATTAGGCATATTAAAAAGAATAATTTTAATGTATGTTATAATAAAAGATAGAGACAAAATATTTCCCAGAGGATTTCCTCATGTGCTTAGAATGAAGAAAAATATCCATTAATAAATTAAGGGATTTTTTTTAATATGTTTGAATTCTTTCTCACTGTTGTGGCCTCTCGTTGCGGAGCACAGGCTCCGGACGCGCAGGCTCAGTGGCCATGGCTCACGGGCCCAAAAAATGACTTTTTATATCGTGTCTGCTTTAATTTCTAAAGTCCTTGCACATGTCCAAGAAAAAAAAAGAAAACTATAAAGTTACACCTCATTTAATACTAGGAATATGTATATGTGATGTGACTCTGGAGTTGCACCTAAAATATAGCTCAGATATATCAGTGTCTTTTACTAGTTGGTTCTTGTGGAACAGTGTTTTGAGAATATGAACTGTATAAAAATATCCCACTCAAATTCGGTACGTGACATTGTATAAATGTAACACTGGACTTTTAAAAAATAATTTTTTAAAGAAATTTTATGTGCATAACATTGCTAAGTTAATTTTATTTTTTGCCTTATTTTCCTCATGTGTGGAATGAGACCAACAAATACTACCTCAGATGCTCATTGTATTTATTTATTTTTGGCTCTTTTGGGTCTTTGTTGCTGCGCGTGGTCTTTCTCTAGTTGCGGCCAGAGGGGGCCACTCCTTGCTGCGGTGCACCGTCCTATCACTGCGGTGGCCTCTTCTGCTGCGGAGCATGGGCTCTAGGCACGCGGGCTTCAGTAGTTGTGGTACGCGGGCTCAGTAGTTGTGGCTCGCAGGCTCTAGAGAGCAGGCTCAGTAGTAGTGGTGCATGGGATTAGTTGCTCCGCGGCGTGTGGGATCTTCCCGGACCAGGGCTGGACCCCCTGTGCCCTGCATTGGCAGGCGGATAATCACTGTGCCACCAGGGAAGCCCTTAAAAAATAATTATTGATATTAATTTGATTGTATTAATTTGATTGTAGCTTCGTTTTAATTTAATTCTTCCCCAACATTTTAAACTGATATCTTGAAAATAAACTAGTGAAATATTAAGATAACTCTGTATGTTTTAATGTATTTGTATTTGGCCAAATAGCTGTATTTGACCAAAAATCTTAAGAAATTGAAATTCAATGCTGCCTGCAATTAAAGTAATTATACCATAATAT
Organism: Neophocaena asiaeorientalis asiaeorientalis; assembly: GCF_003031525.2. Taxonomy (NCBI): domain Eukaryota; kingdom Metazoa; phylum Chordata; class Mammalia; order Artiodactyla; family Phocoenidae; genus Neophocaena; species Neophocaena asiaeorientalis. The sequence goes on along the minus strand of NW_020175103.1, from coordinate 902,485 downwards.
GAGTGTGTGCATGTATGTATATATATATTTATGCATATATATATAATATACACATAAAATATGTTTTATTTATACACACATTACTAAAATATGTTATATTTTAATTTTCCAACACTCTTACTCCAAGAGGGTGACAAAAAATATAAAAGCATTGACCGTCTAGTGTCTGATTATTTTAGGCTCTTGGTACAGAGCAGTGAGATGGAGAGTAGAGAGCCAAACCTTTGAGATTTTTAGCTATACCATTCCATTAGCCAGGATACACTTTATACATGCACACATATATATTAAGTTTTAATTTCTATTATATTTTTATTATATTTAATGGAATTAATAGAATAATCAGAAAGTGGAGAGTGTTGGAAAAATTAAGAGTTCATTTTCTTTTAAAATAACTGGTGTACAGATGATAATGACTGGGAGAATCATTTGGGACAATGCATTGCAAAAAGAAAACATAGTAAGAGCATTGTCATGTTTATGAGCTGTGGACTATATTAATTCTTCCAAAAGCTCAAAGTGAAATATTAAAATTACTAATGTATTATGTGTATCTTAGAAATATATATCTGGATAAAAGTCCATTGTATGTTTTATAAAATTTTTAATAATACTGTTTTTTAAACACATTGTTTAGATAAGCAGCCCCAAATCTAGTAAATTAACCTTGGTGAGGTGAAATTTTATATGGCAGAGAAGAGTGAAGCTATCAGCTCAAGAAGAAAAGTGAGTTTGATTGAAAAAAAAAATTTATTTGGGGATAAGATAAAGGACTTTCTGTGAAAAGAGTAACAGGCACTTAGCGTTTAAAAACAGGGTTTTTAATCTATCATCATAGTGTTCTCAAAGTCATCTGATGCAGCCAGGTGCATCACGCAAAACCCTGGTATGGAGATTTCCACCTCTATTCAAGAAACTAAATTCCTTGAAGAGGAACTGATTACAAGTTTTGAGACAAGGGAAATTCTGATGGGTCTAGAACACCATGCTCACTGAAAGCAAGGATGATCTCCCATGTTTGGAGTAACAATAGAGTTAAGATGAGAGTGGCAAGAAAGCCCGAAAGAATCCCCATGGTGTAAGTAGTGCTAACTTGAGAATTAAAACTAAACAAACAGAACAGTTGTAGTTTACTGGAATAGATTCAGCATGTAAAAGCCATGAATCCATAATAAGCAATTGGGACAAATACTGTGATGAGCTGAATAAGAAGTTTACCTGGTGTGTCTCACTATTCATCTTTTCCAAAGTCTTTGTGCCCTGTGTCACTGAGATGAGCATCTTCTTCTCCAGAAAGTGCCTGGCTTTACAGTCTTAAGGTTCTGTTGTACTTATATTAGGGGAAACTCCACCTCCTGCAATGCTATAGGATCAAGTCTCAAAAAAGAGCTCCCTGAGAAACTCGCTGATGCTTTGTTCAATAAAATTTCAGGAGAGCAAATTGCATTTTAATGATTGCCATTGTTGGAAATCAATCCAAACACTAATTCCCAAGGCATTCTCAAATTGTCCTTTGTACCAGCTTCTGCCACAGCCATCCCCAACACTACCACCAACAATGTGGTTACTAAATAAATAAATAAAATGTTAGCTTTCTCTTTGTCCTAAAGGCAGTGATTCTCAAAATGTGGTCTGGGGACCCCTGGGGGTCCTTGAGATCCTTTTTTTTTTTTCTTGCCTTACGCGGGCCTCTCACTGTTGTGGCCTCTCCCGTTGCGGAGCACAGGCTCCAGACGCGCAGGCTCAGCGGCCATGGCTCACGGGCCCAGCCGCTCCGCGGCATGTGAGATCTTCCCGGACCGGGGCACGAACCCGTGTCCTCTCCATCGGCAGGCGGACTCTCAACCACTGCGCCACGAGGAAAGTCCCCTGAGATCCTTTTAATGGGTGTGTGAAGCTAAAATTATTTTCATAATTATCCTGAAATTTATTTAAAAGATACTTGCAAAATATAGAACAGTGCTAATCTTCTTACTAATTTTTTAATTTTGAAAAATGTAGCTATCTTCATAAAATATGTATGTTGAAAAGGCTTTATTGTAATTTTTAAATGAATTAATAAAACAAATATTCTTTCAGTTTTAACTTCTAATAAGGTAAATATCAATAGTAGTAACCTACAGAAACACAAATTCTTTGGATCCTCAATACTTTTAAAACGTGCATGGGTCGAAAACTTTGAGAACTGCTGCCTTAATAAATTATGTCACACTAGAACTGTTTGATTCACTGTTTTTCAAATTATTTGGAAATAATTTCCTGTGTGCTTATGCTACCATCTGAATACACAGATCCATTTGCTTCATTTTGCTGTTATGTTTAGGGATTTGGCTTTTTAAAATTTAACCTTATCCTTACATAAAGTATTTTTACATAGTTCCAAGGTCAAATCGAGGTATGTTCAAAGAGGTCTTTCTCCTTTAGCCTATAGCCTCTCTCATAACAATTTTTAATGTTGTGATTTAACTTCCAATTATTTGTTTGTTAATTATAAGCATACATTTGTGTATTCTTAGTTCCCCTCTATTATATTTTTTAATATTTATTTATTTATTTGGCCGCCTCGGGTTTTAGTTGTGGCATGCGGGATCGTCGTTGAGGCATGCGGGATCTTTCATTGTGGCGTGCAGGCTTCTCTCTAGTTGTGGTGTGCGGGTTTTCTCTCTCTAGTTGTGGCGCACAGCCTCCAGGGTGCGTGGGCTCTGTAGTTGTGGTGCGGGTTCCAGAGCACGTGGGCTCTGTAGTTTGCGGCACGCAGTCTCTCTAGTTGAAGGGTGCGAGCTCGGCAGTTGTGGCGCGCCAGCTTAGTTGCCCCTTGGCATGTGGGATCTTTAGTTCCTTGACCAGGATGGAACCAGCTTCCTCTGCATTAGAAGGCAGATTCTTTACCACTAGAACACCAGGGAAGTCCCAGTACCACTCTACTAGATAAACAGTAACATCTTACACATAATTTTCTCTACCTTGGGTTTTTTTTGTTTTTGTTTTTTTTTCCTTTAAAATATATATCCTGAAGATCATTCCACAATAGTATATGGAGATTTTCTTCCTTTCTTATTTTCTAGCTGCCTAGTACCCTGGGCTTTCTTCTTTTTCTGATTCTTGGCTCTGTAATTCATTTTCTTGCTAGCTGCCTGACCCTTCAATCAGATGTTTTCTAGTTGTTCTAGGCATCAGGGTTTATCTGAGTTGCCTACTCTACTATTACTGGACATAGGATCAAGGTATAGTATTTGTTAAAATGTTTTTCTAAATGTCAACCCATAAATTACTCTAGGACTTCCAATCCTTAAAATCTTTAAAATGCAGTTGTGTAAAATTGATATGGGTCACTGCAGGCATACCCTCTGGTCCAGTGATAACTCAATTTCTTGCTAACGATGCTCAAGTTAGCACATCAGTTGCCATAGTGGGTTAGTTGTTCATGATCAAAGAAGTGAGATGGTGAATTGAATGTAAATAAATACTAGTCACAGGACTAGAGGAAGAGACTAAACACTGTATTGTTGGTTCAAGAAATCAGGTTTATAAATTTGAAGAAATCAATAACTTTTATGAAGTGTCTGTGAAGCCCAAAATTTAAACACACAGAGATTAACTGCAATACCTTATCAGTAAATGGTAATAGGATATACCTTAAAAAGTATAGGTTATATTTGAGTCAAATCTCTTGAAGTTTAGACATTTCATTCTGGCTCCATTTTTTTGCAGTGTCCACACCAAAGAGCTTAACATTCAAACACCTTCACCTCACTGTCAAGGATATTTTTATCAAAGCTACCATCTCTTCAGTCACATCTTTTTTTCCTTGAACTTTTGCTTATGCCTTGTTTTCCAGAGCTACATCCATCACTTCGTGCTTGAGAAGGGATCCTTCTGAAGTCATCAGAACAATTAACCTCATCAGAGCACTCAGAATGACATCTACTATGGATTCTCCGCTTCTGCCATCCTGACAATCCTCTGATATATTTTTGTTGGAACCAAAATCTTGGTGGAGGGAAATCCCTGAACAACATCCTGACTTCTTAAGGTGGGATGCTTATCTCCTTAGGCTACGTCAGACTGTAGTTGTTGCTTACTTCAAGCCTAGTGTTAAATTTTCACAGTGGCCACACCATGGAACATAGACCTCTACAAACCACAAACCATGACTTTCAATAATTTTTCAGTTGTAATTTGATGGAGTTAAGAAATATAGAAGAATACATACCATTAATCTGCACCGTGCCCTGCTGCTCCAGTGTCCCGGACCTCAGTCCATCCTATGTAGGAAGATGATAGCCTGCAATAGAACTTTAAGGCCACTCTCATTCCATACCTATTTTCTAGATGAACAAACTGATGCACAGAGAAGGGGAGTATTTTGTCTAAATAGCTAGAGGATCAATGACAGTTTATAAGCCTCATGGTAGTGGCCATCAGTATACAAATGATAGATTTTGTGGTCTTTTGTTATCATCAAACTAAATTCTTTCAAAACAAATGGAGATGACTCATTCATATTTGTTTTAATAGTGAAAAAGATGCCATTCTTTATCTGAAAAAAAAAAAAGTTTCTCCCTCTTGTTCCCAAGAACAGGAAAAAAAAAAAAAGTCAATTTTTTTTTTTTTTTCTGGGAGAATACTGGTCGGATTCTCTTTGGAGGGTCCTATAGCTCTACCCTATCATCATCGTACAATTAATAACTTTTGCCTTTCCTGTGGGAAACAAGCACGTATAGCAAAGTCTGCCTGTTGATTATAGTACTGAAATTAAGACGAACTAAGCTCTGTCTGTAACTTTTCCAGAAGACAGTGTTTGAAAATTGCAACTTATACTCACACAATGCTTGCAGACACCCTGTATTTCAATTGTTGGAAATATGTACCACCAAGGAGCAGAGAGAAACCTGCCCCCTGAAATCGCGCCACGTGAGACATGGACTTGTTATATCTCTTAACTGACCATTATTTCTGCCTTGAAAGCAGTAATGAAATAGACAAGAAGAGGCCTCTCCCTGAAGCAGCAGCCCCCCCTGGGAAGACCCTTTATACTCATTCTCCCAGAGGGTCACCAATCCAGGTTTGCCCAAGTAAAAGGCTAAAGTATCACTGTGGATGAGACCTGAATGCTGCTTAATTATTTGCAATAGATACAATGTAGTTATTTTTAAAGTAGACATTTAAACATTAACCTATCCTTATTCTTAGTTTCTTTTGTCCTCCTCATTCCAAAGAACCAAAACTAGGCCTAGTCCGGGGAAGGTAGTCATACACCCCTGATTTCTATTGGCTGTTCTATTTAAAGTAAGGCAGCTATTATGGGGAGAATTTTATCTGCCTCCCCCCACCTCGCTAAACCCTCAGAATGTAACCATATTTAGGGATAGAGTCTTTAAAGAGGTAATTAAATTAAAATGAGGTCCTTGGAAAGTGGTTAGGTCCTACTCCAATATGACTAGTGTCCTTTTTTTTTTTTTTTTTTTTTTTTTTTTTTTTTTTTTTTTTTTTTTGGGTAACGGGGGCCTTT